>NC_060275.1:82882159-83127195 GCF_021613505.1 Equus quagga
GGATCAGCCATAAATCTTACATCTTTGATACTACATGAATATAATTGATCATTTGTAATTGAAGTAATTTTGAGACCTGGAACCCAAGTGCAGTGGTAACAAAACTTAAAAGGGCTTACAAGTCAATCTCAGCTCTTTTATGTATGTGCTTTAGAGAAGCAATAAACATTAAGAAATAAAAAAGCGTCTGCTAGAGGAGTTTTGCATTGCTCATGCACAGAAGGTTTTCCAACTTTCTACCTCAGAATACTTTATATAATTTCAGATATAATCGTATTTTCTATTTTACCATTTATGATATCAAAACTGCAAAATGAGTCTGTTCTTATTCAGAATCTTAGTAGTTTGAAAATGGTGTATAGTTATTTGTCTTTTTTATATATAGTGATCAGAGTTAAAGAGTATGTCAAATTGGGGTACCGTATATAAAGTCTTATTAAAAAGGTTTTTTATTTTAGCTTTATAATGAATTTTTGTACTGGCAACTATAATTTCATAAAAATGCGTAGTATGTGAAAGCACGCACTATTATTTGGATTTAAAAACTAGTTATTCATAGTCCCATGTGTCTCTGTGTGTACAAATATATAGAAGTCATTCTAAAAATCCGAAGGCATACATATCCAGGCTTCCCTTTAGCAGCAGGTCAAAAGAACTTTTAGCCCAGTCTCTGAGGATTTCTTTCTATTACAAATATGAAAGTGGGATGTTAAAAAAAAATCTAAAATTTAATAATAATAGAAAAGCTACCCAAGACTGCATTCTGCTTGATGGCTCCAGAGAGTAGAAAGAGATTATGTTAAAGCATAAATGGAGCTTTAACATTTTTAAATCCAGAGGGTCTAATCTAATCTAATCCTTTTCAATCCAATTTTTTAAAATGCATCCTAGACATCAGATTAAAGCATGTGCTTTGCTTTCTAGGCCATTTTAAACAGACTCAGCATCTGTGCTTCTGACCCTCCATGTAGCAGTTAAAAAAAAATGATTTAGGAGAAACAAAAATAGAATAAACCGTGTGTGTGTGTGTTTGTGTGTATCCATGTGGACGTGTATATATAATACATATATATGATTTTGCTAAGTCTCGTTAAAGAATGATTACTATATGTTTTTAAGTGAACAAAAATGGAGAATCAAATTAGAAGCCTGTTTGTAAAGATAATGTTTTGGAGCATGATTCAAATGGCTTCTGCTTCATCGCCATGCCCAGTGCCAGTTGCTGCTTCAATCCGTCTCATGTCTACTTTCCAGTGGAGCACTAGAGGCCTGCATATAGCTTATCAAACCTGGCTCCACTTCCAGCTATTTCCAGTTTACCTGAATTATCCTTTATGTGAAAGCTACTGCTGGGTTAATTACCTTTAATTCCTTTTCTTGCAACCCCTCCCAGCCAACACAGGCCAGAGACCTCAGAGGCTTTCTCCCCAGGCCTTCTTCCACACTGCAGCCTGGCCTTTCAAAACACAGCACACCCTTCTCTTCTTGCTTCTTTCCATGTTTATTACTGAAAAAAAGAATGAAACCTTTGCCATGTGGCAATGCTTAGGTATGTCCTAAAATCCTTTTATCTTCAATTTGGAATTAAGGTACCGTTACTTGAATAAAGAAACTTCTAGGACTCTCTGTCCTCCTTTCTTGTGTTGTCATTTATTCCTAAATTTAGCTCCATTAATTTTAGTGATTTAGCACCAAAATAATTGACCACATTGAAATTTACTTTTTATAATGGTACCTCCTCTTGCATCAGATTGTGAAATTACTACTTTTCAGAGGTGTATTTACTCAAACTTCGGTTCTTAAAGAGACCAGGGTGTTTCTCTTGCTAAAGATTTGAAACACCTTCTGAAGATAATTGAACAGTCTGTCAACAGTCATTCCCCGGTTTCTGCATAAGTGGAAATCTCCCATTTCAAAGCGTGAGTCTAGACCTAAGAAGCATAATCTGTAATTCAGGGCTTTCATAGTGTTTTGTTCATTCTGCTAACACCAACTTCAAACGATATTGTACTCTGCTACACGTTCATTTTCCCTAAAACTTTGCTATTCAAAGAGCACTAGACCAACAGCTCTGGCATCACCCAAGATTATGATAGTAAAGAAGAATCTCAGGCCCCACCTCAGACCTGCTGAATAAAGAAACAACATGTGTTTTTGAGGAAGATTAGCCCTGAGCTAACATCTGCCACCAATCCTCCTCTTTTTGCTGAGGAAGATTGGCCCTGAGCTAACATCTGTGCCCATCTCCCTCTATTTTATATGTGAGATGCCACCACAGCATGGCTTGATAAGTGGTGAGTATGTCTGTGCCTGGGATCTGAACCAGGGAACCGCAGGTCACTGAAGCAGAACGTGCAAACTTGACCGCTGTGCCACCGGTGGCCCCAGGAAACAACATTATAACAAGTCTCCAGGAGAATTACATGCACATTAAAGTTTAATACAGAGTGTTCTAAAATACTGTCAGTTCCTTGAAGACAGCCCACAGTATACCCTCAATAAATGTGTGTTGAGTTGGATCTGAATACCCAAGCCACATAGCTTCTGTAAAGTCATAAACCAGTTCCAATTTCTGGGTTTAAAAACAATAAAGCATTAGCTGACATATATATGACATATATATTTAAATATAATTATATATAATTTAAATATAAATGGACATATAATTTATGGGAAATAATTCAGCAAAATGCTCAAGATAATAAATATCAGTAATATGTATATGAAGTATAAAAAATAAAGTAAATGAAATATGCTAAAAAGAACTCTACAGAGTTTCGACTGATTTCCTGCTTTATTTATTTCTGTGCATCTCTAGAGTGAACCTCTGAGTCTATGTGTTAGAATAGCATGGAAAGAGAGTAATCAAAGTGACAAAATTATTAGGTCAATAAAGGAACTCCAAATAGAATAGGTTGATTTGTCAAACTACGCTCTTGATTCTTCTGCTATAGGTACTGTGTCCTGAACAGATATAATCTCAAACCTCCAATATGTTTTCTGCTCAATTTGAGAGGAGATTTCAAAATTTTTCATTTTTGAGCTAAAAAAGCTCTAACATTTCCTTTTAAAAAATATTTATTCTTAATACACTCTCAGCACTTCACATTACGTCAACACAGGCAAAAGAGTTCCACATCCACCTCCACCTCAATAAGGAGCAAACTGTCCATTTCCGAGTCAGAGCTCTTCCCCTTCCCTCCAGTTGTCGCCTCTGTTGTACCTCCTGTCTCTCTGAATGACCCCGCCACCTCCCAGCCCCTCTCCCCAATCCAAACATCTGAATATCAATGTAGATTCTTTCCTCTCCATTCCTTGACTATATCTCTCTGACAGGGTGATTATTCAAAAGAGCACCTCTGACTTTAATACTCCGAAGCTTAACATCTTCCCTGGTTCCTCACAGCTTGTGGGATAAGATGGAATTTTCTGACCACAGCCTGTGGGACTCTGAACTGCCCTGGCCCTCTGTCCTCATTTCCCCGCCCCATTCCCTCGTATATCCAAGAGTCCACTCATTCTAAGTTACTTGAAGTTCCCCAAATTCTCTGTGCTTTTCAGTTCCTCTGGCTTTAGTCATAGTGATCCCTTGGTGAAGTCACAAATATCAGAGAGACGTCTGACAGGACAGTCAGCCAGATCTGGGTTTCTCCCCCAAGCATTGCTTCTGAATAGTTGTATGGCTCAGCCCAGTTTATTACTTTTTGTTTAGAAATTTGTGTATTAATTTTGTTTATCTTCATTTATCATGAAGATAATAAAAGTGTCTTATTACTCTTATCTTTACATGATGACCATGTGAAAATGTATATAACTTGCTTTGCATGATAACCATGCAATATATTTTAGTGGCATTGTTATTATTACTATTATGACTGCCTAAAATTCAGCTCTGGTATCACATCTTTTGGGAAGTTTCTTTTCTTTTCAATCTAAACTGGAGTTCCCATAGCTTCTGGAACACATCTTTATCATAATATTTATTGCAGTGTATTTTAGTAGTCTGTTTTCCTTTCTGGGTCCTCTTAAATAAGCTGATCTACTTGAGATGACTGTGCCTTTCACTTCGCAAGGCCAAAGCTCAGGAGAGCACTGCCCTAGAATAGAAACTTAATAAATACTGGTTAGTCTATATTGTCATTTATGTATATAAGCTATATATCTCAGTCCCAAAATATCTTAAAGCCTCAAATATGTGTTATACAATGATGTAGTAGAGAACTGATCGAATTCTAAACCATAAAATAATTTGATTTCAAGATACAAAACTTTTTTCTTTAAATGTTTTATTTAAATTATGTGATTGTTATGATTTTATGTCTGTTATAAATTTTATGATGTTATAAATTTTATGATTGTAATGATATGTTAGCTACTACCTTGGTATATGGAGTGAAAATATGTATATTAATAATGATATTAACATTACTGAATTTTAATTTTTAATTTTAATGATCTCTATATTGAACAAATTGATGTTAATTTAAAAATATTTGGCATGGTAAGTGGCCAAAGTTAACTATGCTATTGTGTAAAATATCTGAAATGAATGATTATAAGATGGATTTGTCTTATAATGCTGCCAAGTTAATAGCTTGAAGAATTTAAACCTACGGTCTATACAGAAAATGTTACTGGAAGAGTATAGAGACTTATTTAAGCCATTTGAAGATCTGTGGCAGTTCTAATGTAGGTTTTACATCTCTAATAGAAGTAATGAAGAACATGGTCTGTGTTTGTTTATTCTAAATAGCCTCTTTACTGCCAGAGTAGATGGATATCAAAATCAATTATATGTGTCAAATCTAGTTTAAAATTATTGTCAAAATGGTCAATTTCTTCCATAATGTTTTTTATTTATTCACAAAGAGCAAGAAACACTGGGAACCCTTGATTCTATCTATGAAGTTTATCTGTCTATTTATTATCTATCTATCCATCCATCTATAATCAACAGATATGAGGAAATTTAAAGGAAGATACATAAGAACTAAAATATTTTTTTCTTTAAGCAATAGAGCCTAATGGGAAAATTGTATTGAAAGCCTCAGAGGGGAGAAAAGACTTCAAAGAGAGAAAAAAAATTCTAGACAAAATAGAAAATGTATTTCTGGCTCAAAATTATCACCCGAAATAAGCTACCAGAAAGACAGGGCCCTTTCTCTCTTAAAAGACCTATTGCATAATATGAAAATCTTTTAAGCAGTATGTAAATTCTATTCCAACAAATGCTCACATATGAAAAAGTTGATAAGGAGACAATGAGAAATTGTGTGGATGTGAAAATGCCAGTCATCTATGACTAGAAATAACATCTACTGATTAATTTTAATACATTTCCCTAAGGTATAGATACCCACAAAAAGAAAATCAAAGTAGTGTGAGAAATACAAATATTTTGATTCTTGGAGAACATCTTTGCATACTTCTACCCAAAGCACCTACCATCCCCACTGGCAGCTTGACAACACTCCAAGCTACCATCTACTAATTAACTCAGCTGTCAAATTTTCCCTCTGACACCGTTTGCCACCTGCACCACCTGCTCAAGCAGATGACAATAAAATGTAAACTTAAACTCCTGAAGGAGATTTTTCAAATGGTCACTGGAGAAAAGAAAACAATATTTTGTTGTCTAACCAGAGAACACGCATAGGTGGGAGTAGCCTAAGGTTACTGCAGGGCTGTCTTGGGGAAATTTAAGCTCAAATGTTGAAATCGTGTGGTTCTTTTCACTCCACGGTCTACTGCTTTTACTGTATAAAAAGAATCAGGGAATTATCTAACACAGAAAGCCAAAAGAACAACTTCTTCAGGTAAAGTGTGATATGATGCCTGAAGAAAAAATTACCTAAGCACCCCCTACTCTTGCACAGTGTTTTACTGGAATTGCAAGAAAGAAAGAAAGAATTGTTGAACGCTCAGGACAAGAAGAAAAATGAAGTCTGCACTGTGCCTGAATTTCCCTTCAGAAGTCTCCAGGTAAATTCATATTCTTTTTTCTGCAAGTAGCCTTCATCAAACAACGTGAAAACAATTTGAAGTGACTCATTTCTTGGCTATAAGTTAAAGATGTTTACTTTTCACGGCACAGACACAAAGAGGGAAGATTTGGCCAAGCCTGAAAAACACCTTTGCTTTGCTAAACCAAAAGGCTTAGGCTGAGAAGAGAGGGCTTGAGAAATCAAAGAGTAAATAGAGATGGCTGCTGCTTCTCTTGGCCGGGAGCTGAATTCTCCGCCACCTAATGAGTAAGGCGGCCAGTCACACCTGCTGAGCTTTGGCAGTAGAGAGGGGTTGGCTCTGAAGTTGAGTGGAGAATGTGGCTTAAAAAAGACGACTTGGAAATTTTTGGACTTTCATGAGAAATTTTGTTTCTCTTTTTAATCATTTCTTTATGGATTTTGGAACCATTCGATCAGTGCTAGTGAGCAGAGGATGATACAGAGACAGTTCCATGTTGAGGGTCGGACCAAGATGGCAACCCAGGCAGGCAAGATAATGGAAGGGTTGCTACCCTCACTGCCTCAGCTGGTAGCTCTGGGGATGGAAAGTCTGTGGAAGAAATATGCACGGAACTGGTTTCAATCTGGAGAAGGGTACTGAATAATCCTGGTGGGGACCAGGTCTTACTCCAGGCAGAGTAAATATTATGCTAATCATACCTGGGAGAGAGAAGAGCAAAAGTGAAGTGTAAACCCAAATTTGAAAGTAGAACCCATTGTGATTGATGTAGGAGGCAAGCAGAAGGAAATTATTTACCTAAGAAATGAACTGTAACTTAAAAATATCTGAAATGGGGTTTATGAAGAGAAATAATAACGGCTAACATATATTGAGTGCCTGTTACGTGCCAAACCCTGGGCTAAGAACTTCAGGTGTGTCAATTCATTTAATCTTCCAGACAGCTGCTGGGGTCGTTATTACTATTATCCCCATGTTAGAGATGAGGAGACTGAGGCTCAGAGAAGCTAGTTAATTGGACCAATATCACACGTCATTTGTTATGGCAGAGTCAGGACTTAAATTCAGGTGTAATGAGGGTAGCTTTTTCACTGCTATACTGCACTCCTGCTCCAAAGCATGATCCTCTTCTCTTACCAGAAATTGTTCCCATTTTTACTTTACTTGCTTTACTGTGCCTACAAACTGGTAAGGATTCTGTATGATCACGCCACAGAGGGAAGCTGAGGAATAAATCACCCAAGAGAATATGCTGCTAAGTAGGTGAAGCAGACAGTTGGGTAGAAAAGACTTGAACAGGTGAACCCATCAGCTCTGGAAAGACTTCTACATGTGCTTATGAGCAATATCTCTTAACTCTTCTAATTCTCTATTTTCTCATCTTTAAATGCTAGTGATGCTGTCATAGATCCCGTAAGATCTTCATGTGGTTAACTATATTCGTGTAGGTAAAGCATTTAGCCAGTGTTAGTGAGCAGTAATTATAAGGGCTCAGTAAATGAAAGCTGTGAATGAACTCCAGGTATGTTGGTTACTAGAGTTCTGCAAAATGGCCAAGAGTTTGAGAAAATTCACTGAGGCCAGTGCCCTCAGACAGCAATGACAGCTTGAGAATTTAGTGCGCAGACAAAGATTGGGACGTACTTTTTAGGACACAAGAGGAAAGCAGCCTGATTGTCAACATCTAAAGTTGTTCACATGGTACAGGGGTTTCTAGGGACGTTAAGATCTCTGTCATTGCCTCTGCATGGGCGCAGGCACCTGCTGAAGAACCTACCTAGAAAAATAGGAGAAGATGTCAATGATAAAGTCACCCTGATACTAGATATCTTGGGTCGGATTCCTAAGAAGACCAAGACAGGGTTTCGGTGAATGATTTTTGGAGGGAGGGCTCTGTAAACAAAACAAGGGAAGCATAATAGGGAAGGAGAAAGAACTTAACAAGGATGTGGCTTCAGGTAAAGTTTAGCATCTACATAATTCATAAATTGCACAGCAGAATTGGCCTGCCTTCAGGTAATGGATTCAGGACCTTTTGCGATCCCATCAGCATCTTGGCTACTTGGGGTAGGGACAGTTTAACCTCTCAGGCATCCTTGGGTGTGATGGCTCTTATCAGCTAAGAGTTATTCTCATGAGAAGGTAAGGGGTAGGCACTCTCAGCAGCTGGAGGATGAGTGAACCCATGATGAAGAGAGATTTGAAGAGGACAAAAACAGCCCCTACCAGGGCAAGGTACTGAATATTACTCTAGAAATTGTAATAGTGAAATGAGAAGAGATTCAGGATCCTGAATCAGCACCCTGTAAGTACAGAGAATGGCAGAAGTGTGATGATGAAGGTGATTACAATGTCAGGAAAAAAATCCCTGAAATCTATGGATATCATGGCAGAGGAGCTGATATAACAGTGGCCACGGGAAGATGAACAGGGGCCAAGGGTTGCTGAAAAAAGAGGTGGAACGTATGGCTTCTTAGGACGCTGTTTATACATGATATGTGGAAGGCAAGGCTGAGTGGTGGCGGATGATGAAATCTGGTAGGGGAGGCACAGCCAAAAAGAAAAAAAGAACGGTCTCCAAATCACAGTCAGGGAGAATTTGTTTCCAATTACCTGAATTTTTTTTTTTTAAAGATTTTATTTTTTCCTTTTTCTCCCCAAAGCCCCCCAGTACATAGTTGTATATTCTTCGCTGTGGGTCCTTCCAGTTGTGGCATGTGGGACGCTGCCTCAGCGTGGCTTGATGAGCAGTGCCATGTCCACGCCCAGGATTCGAACCAACGAAACACTGGGCCGCCTGCAGCGGAGCGCGCGAACTTAACCACTTGGCCACGGGGCCAGCCCCACCAATTACCTGAATTTTACCAAACAAAATGATTTTTTCAGAACCAAGATGTTTGAACTAAGGTAAATATTTAGAGCCTTGCCTTTGTAAGGCAGAGACAAGGTAAAGGTGTGCCCCCAAAGTTGTTACTGCCAAGGCAACTAATTTTGGCTAGACATCAAAAAGAGGATTCAAACTTTGCATTTAAAAATCTCTTTAATGACTAAGTGCTATGGTTTTTAATCTTATCATTATCATTTTTTGGACTCTCCTCAGCTTTTCTTTCTGAAAATCTCATCATGTTTGGATTTTCCATGCTCTGTCAAGGATACACAGGAATCTAGCGGCTGTTTGGGGGTGTACATAGAGATTGAGGTTAACTGATGAATCTTAGGACTTGGAAGAGATGAGGGAGGAGTATCAGCCAGAATGTGGACACTGAGAGCAAGTGGAGTTGGGCACTTGAACGTGCAAGTTCTTTTTCGCCTGGCTCTTTCCTTCACTGGTTTTCTCCTCTCATTCCAACTCAGATGCCAATATGAAAGCTCTAGTAGGACATTGAAAAATAACTAACTACAATATTTTCTTGGATGCTGGTGATTTTATACAGAATAAAGACTAGGTCACTATGATTACTATAATCACTTCTTAATGGTCTCTCTGCTTCCAGGCTTGCAACCTCTACTCATCTAAAATGTGCTTTCTCAAGCACAAATTTGATAATGTCCTGTTCAAAGCTTTTCAGTGGCTCCTCAGGCCCTGAATTTCTCTCTGATCTCATCTCCCATGGTGCAAGACCTTGCTCACTCACCTTTAGCCACATTGAACTTCTCAGCTCTCTACATTGTTGAATGTGCGGCTCTGTCTGCCCGGGAAGCCCATCTCCACTTCTTCTTTTAGCTAATACTCAGTTTTCTTGTGTGACTTGGCACCAATGTCACCTCCTTGGAGAAGCTTTTCTTTGAACTCTCTCCACCAAGGCTGAGTTGGGAAACCTTGCCTTCCTGGATTTCCCTAACTATCACATTGTCATATAGCTGCCTCCTTACCTGTCTGCTCCCCAATTCTACTCGAAAATCCTTGAGATTATATCTTAGTAACAGTTTTAGGATTCTAGTGCATTGCTGGCCTTCAACAAATAAACATTGACTGACTGCATCATCACACTTGTAGTCATATGATTAACTTTCATAAGTCAAACATATTAGGACATATGGTGGACATGTTATATTAAACAATTTCATTTTTTTAATTAGATTCCTGCTGTGAATGGATGGACAGTTGAAGAAGTGTCTTCTTGGCTGATAGCATCCTTGTCTAACAGTCCCTTTTGGGAAGTGCATGGTACTTGAGGAGAATAACTACAAGTGTATTGGAATGCTGTTCTTACAATTATTTATTTATAATTCATATTGTTCCAAAAATTATTTAAAGTGGATTAACAATAGAGCACAATAAATTAAATTTAATTCGGAAAAATGATCAAAGAGAAAAGTGAACTGTGTGATGACGCTAGGAGTGAGATGATAGGGTGAGAAGCACACCTAAAGTCCAAGAGCACAAGTTCTCTTTTGCTTATACCTAGTGTGAATGTGTTTTTGAGAAAAAAGAATAAACCTACTTCACCTAATGTAGTCACTGTCTCCTAAGAGCTCAGCAATAGAGGAGCCAGCATGGCTCAGTTAAGCAAAAACATAGCTTGTTGAATTGCAGTCCCCCAAGAAACCATGGGAAGACAGCGTTGTGGGCAAATCAGATTAGTGAGGAAGGAATGTAAGGTTTAACGACAGTGCTTTTTTACAGCCTGAATTCCGCACACTTTGAGGTCCACCTCAAATCCACTTTTAGACTCTGCTTGGCTACCATCCTTCGAACCACTATGGCTGTTTGCAGAAGGTCCAAAACTTGTTTGTCTCCTCAAAACCTCTCCTTTCTCCATATTTGCCTTTGATAATGTGGGGTAAATGTGGCGTAACAAAAGTACACACTGCCTGTAAAATCCACGTCCTTCTTGCCCTGCAAATTTATGCTCAAGAGGGTTTGGAGTCACCACCTTCTTACTGGAGCTGCATAAATAATTTCCAGTGAGTTCTTTTCTTGCTAAAAACCACTAACCGAAAAATCTTGTGCTCCCAGAATCCAAAATTTGTATCTAATATAGTCCAATCTTTAACTACCGTGCAGGAAGTGAAGGGATAGTATAAATTGCTCAAATTAATCACGAGCCCCACACCTGGGCAAAAGTGTAGTTGAAACACTTGAGCCATAAAACCAGATGGCACGCTATGTTTATATAAGCTGTTTGCCTAGAAACTGAACCAGATTTGTAAACACTGAATCAATATTTGAGGGTTAGGTGCCAGCTGTTTTTCAGGATGCCGTTAAGTGACTGGAGCTCATCAGCGGGTCTCAAATAAGAGACATCTTTAAGCCTGGCCACGGTACCCACATTCCTCTGTTTCACGGCAGCCATGTGAACATTTCAGCCATTTCCAGAGGACTCAACAAACCTAACACAGATTGTCGCCACACTGCCAGGATTTTTTCTCAAGTTTTATTCATTTAGTGCTGGCAATAACTAACTAATGGACTGACTGTTTATTTGCTTGGCATCCCTTCCTAAATGCTCATTGACCAATGATTCACTTCGACTTGCATGTGGTTCTGGTTTAATCTGCCATTTTACTGTTGCCGGGGACCCCAGTAGTTTACACTTGGCATGCCCCAATAAACCTTTTTATAATTGGAGAGATCTGTTGTGTTCCTCGATGCCACATGGCAGGAGGACCTTAAAGTAAATTAATAATAAGAGCAGTTAAATGAGTATTTTTATCAAATTATTTATTTGAGGACAGCTGAAATCAACATGTTAAATTTAATTCCAACTAGCAATAAAATGATTGTTTCTATGATTCTTAACTCGTCATGCCAAACATTTCTGCCAAAGCTGATGTGCTTTTCAAGTTTTTCTGTTTACTTCCATTACACTTGAATGCAGTTCCACCCAGATCTCATGTATATATTTCCTGTCCCATTAAATGGAAACTCTATGGATAAAACAGGAAGTTAATGTTTTGTTTATTGGAGAGTCTTGTTTGAAGTAAGGAGACAGACTTTAGTAACGTGATACGTCTTTAGCACATTATGTTCTATGAAAATGAAGTTTGAAGTCAGAATTATGTAATTTTTGCAGTTTAGTAAATTATTAGTTATATCCGCAAGTTGCTTAACTCCTCAGAGCTGATTTCTTCGTCGAAAATAGGGTGAAAACTCCTGAGGACTTTATGAGGATTGGTTAAAATAACATGTACAAAACTATAGTAGACTATGGTGTTTGGGGCAATAAATTATTATCATTACTATTATTTTATCATAATTTAAATGCTTTAAATATTGATTTTTTTTAAAAAAACAGACGAAGATGTTAAATTTAACAATATATACTAGATTTATATTTGGAAAGCTGACTATATTTACGATATCAGTTCTTTCTAAAATAGTTTACAAGAGAAGGGAGGTAAATGTATTGACTTTGGATGTCTTCAGATTTGGAGGTTTTGATCAAAAAACAGTTTTTGAAGGGATAGTCTAGGGAAAAGTCTGGGGTGATGATTGCTAATATAATTGTAAATTTATATGAATGACTAAATTAGTAAGACTATTCAAGATAAATTTGACAAATGAGGGGGTTTTATCATAATACAAAAATATGCTATGAAACCTAAAATATTTAAAATAGTTTACAACTAGTAATTGGATAAGTAGATACATCAGAAGAACAAAGCAGCCTTGAACTAGCGTATATGACATGAAGTATGTAGTTCATCAGTGGAAATAAGTAGTTGTTTAAGAAATGATGCTGCAATAATCAGCTGTATTACAAATCCTAACAACAGCCTTCTAGATTCCCTCCTCACAGCATATGGATTCTGGGTGGATTACAGAGGTATGTGTAAAATGGATACAAACAAACAAAATTGAAAGGAAATAGCAGCCATTAGCTAACTTTGGTAAATAAAACTATGTTCTAAACATAAAATTAATACAATTAAAGGAAAAATTGATTTAGCTTTATATAAAAAATTAATATAGTGATAAAAACTTAAACCAAATTCAGAGGATGAAAAACAAACTAGGAAACATTAGGAAGTAATAAGAGAAGCTTGAATAGTCTAGTTGATGAAGAACTCAGTAATAAAACAATAATATCCTAAACTGGGCCTAGGGGAACAATTCACAGCAGATGAGATAGATACACAAACGTACGAATCCACCTGACAATTAAAATATACATTTAAAAGAGCCATCAGATAACATATTCTTTTTCCCAAGTTACCATATCATTTTAAATTTAATACATTTATATAACTTAAAATTCAAAGGTAAAAATGCTCCCCTCACACCTATTCTCAGATCATTAGCTCTGTCCCAGGAGCTAAGCAATGTTTTCAATTTTTTATGAAAAGCTTTCTTTTTAAAGTTAATCTTGAATCTTAATATTGGTGAGGCCTCAGTGAAAATTTTTTGAGGAGAAACTGCAGGTGACAGTGTAAATTGACAGTAGCCATTCCGGAAAAAAATTTGGCAATCCAAGCTTTACTATGCTTAATTGTAGACTCATTCATTCTCATTCCTCCTCCTAGAACTCTTATCTCAAAGAAATAATCAGATACAGGAACAAAAATTTGTGAAATGATTATTAATTACCTTTTGTTTATAACAGAGAAAATTAGAAACAAATTTAATATAAAACTTCCCTTTGAAATGCTTTTCCTTCATTGTAACACTGAAAACCTAGAAAAGAGTGAGTGATGGAGAAAAAGAGGGGGCGGAGGATGCCCATGGAGAGAAGAAGAGAGTGGAAAGATTTTTGAAGATCCATCTCTGCTTCCCCATTCATTCATTTATTCTTATTCCTAACACTGAGCACACTTTAGTGCCTACCAAAAGTCTAATCATTGTAAAAAAGAAGTAAACAAAACTTCCTGTCGCAAGGCTCAGAAGATAATCCTTACAGAATCATGTGATGGCAATTTGCTTTTTTTATTTTCATGAAAATTTTGTCATTCTTCGAGATATTTACACTCAATATGAATTTTTAAATCACTCTAACCAGTTTCTATAACAAAACAACCCCCGCAAATATAAAAATACAAACTCTTCTGTGATTCTGACAACCGTTGAATTATATTCATTATTAATATCAGAAGAATTAATATTTGTATTATATCATCTCCACATGCAGGGACAGGGTTTTATCTACATCTCTTCAGGCCAAATGTTAAGTTCTAATACTATTTTATCATTTTTTTATATATGTGCTTTCCGTAAGTCATTAAATTATTTCCACGAATATAAAACAAAATAAAAAGATACTAGAAAAAAATTGAATAATGCCAAGAGATATTCTTGAACAATACAGAAAACACAAAAAATAAAGGGAAAAAGCAAAAACATAGGCATACATTATAACCTAAGAATTTTAAATGAATTAGATTAAAAGGGAACCATAAACAAAGAAATAATAGAATGTAAAAGATATTTCTAATATGAGGCAGTTAAAGGTTGATAGTCATCATTTAAATTCACTCCCATAATACGATCAAAAAATAGTAAATAATCCGAAGAAAACAGGAAAAGATAACTCACAGAAAAAAAATCCACATACCCATTAAACAAGAAAAGATGCCAACCTCATTATGAATGCAAATTAAAGCAACAAGATAATGTTTTTTACCCAGAAAGTAAGTGCAAAAATGTAAAATACTGATAATATATTTGCAGGCAAGAATATGAGTAAACTAGTCGTTTTGCGCATTGGGAGAAGTGTAAACGGCTGTAACCTCAGTGGAAAGGAATCTGCCAATTTATCTTAATATTAAATATACAGAAAACTTAAAACTCATCAATTCAATTTTGGGAATTTATCTTAAGGAAATAAAATCAATTGATCAATAGATAAATATATCAAAAGAGTGTTTTTTTTTCTCTTTTTGAGGAAGATTAGCCCTGAGCTAACATCTGCTGCCAATCCTCCTCTTTTTGCTGAGGAAGTCTGGCCCCGAGCTAACATCTGTGTCCATCTTCCTCTACTTTATACATGGGATGCCTACCACAGCATGGCTTGCTATGCAGTGCCATGTCCGCACCCGGGATCTGAACTGGCAAACCCTGGGCCACCAAAGCGGAACATGCAAACTTAACCACTGCACCACCAGGCTGGCCCCAAGAGTGTATTTTTATCAATTGATTTTGTTTCATCTTTGTGTGCTTTTACAAATTACATGACTTTATATTAGTTAATTTTATTTTTAAATATAATGTTTGAAATTTAAAAGTTATTACAGTTAAAAACGGAGAACAAAATGGGGCTGGCCCTGGGGACTAGTGGTTAAGTTTGGCACACTCCACTTCAGCAGCCTGGATTCATGGATTCAGATCCCAGATGTGGGCCTACACCACTCGTCAACCATGCTGCGGGGGCAACCCACATATAAAATAGTGGAAGATTGGCACAGATGTTAGCTCAGGGCTAATCTTCCTCAAGCGAAAAAAAAAGGAGAACAAAACAACTTGTAATAATTTATGTTTTAAATTGCAACTACTCAACACATATAATTATTTGACAAATTGAGTTTTATATGTGATAAATTAAAAAATGGGATAAATTTCAAATTTACTATAACTGTAAACTTATTCAATAATTGTTTCAATACAAAGTCTTGTTATAGCTCTATTCTTGCTTATTCACTATATATCATGAAGGAATTTCAGACTTGAGAATACATTCATGTTCACTTTTTTTTTTGAGGAAGATTAGCCCTGAGCTAACTGCTGCCAATCTTCCTGTTTTTGCTGAGGAAGACTGGTCCTGAGATAACATCTGTGCCCATCTTGCTCCACTTTATATGTGGGACGCCTACCACAGCATGGCTTGCCAAGCGGTGCCATGTCTGCACCCAGGATCCAAACTGGGGAACTCCGGGCCGCTGAAGCAGAATGTGTGCACTTAACCACTGTGCCACCAGGCCAACCCCCATGTTCACATCTTTTACTAGGATTACTTTGTATCTCTGAGTCCTCTAATATAGCCACATTTGTCTCTTTTCACCTCTTTCTATAGCAACATAGCCAACTGAACAATTCAATCAAACTGGTAAAAGAGATTTTAAATAAGTATGACTTTCTCAGTGTGTCTTTATATACTTGCCTAATTTCTGTGGAATAATTTTCTGGAAAAAAAAACCAAGTAATATTTCAGGAAGTTAGGTAGGTAGTGTAGGGGAGGAAGACATTTCCTCTACTGTCTCTGGGTTTGTCTGGCCAGAGAATGAATTAAATTCACATGAGACAGAATAGCAGGAGAAAATTAAACAAACCTTTATGAGGACCATGGCCCGGGGTCTTTCTTCCCAAAGGAAGAAAGGGCACTGAAGAAGTGGGGTGCACAGAGTGGTTATATACCCCCAAACAGGATGTTTCACATATGATTGAAATGTCCCTCCTGCAATAGTCACAAGATTGCCTTGTCAGCACAGCGCTTGCTGGACACAGCAGGTAGTGGTCTCCTATGTCGGAGGGCGTAGCAGGAGGCAAGTCTATTGTCTCAAGCTAGGTGGTCACAGGTGCGCGCAGCAATCAGTTCCTAGCCTAAGGAAAGATGCTTAATCCTTAAGGAAATGGCAAAGTTGGGAGGGGGAGGGAAGTTGTGCCTTTATCTCAAGGACCTTTGTTCTTGACATAGTAAATGTTTTAAAGCAGATATACAATGTGTGCTCAATGGCCACAGTCAGGCCCTTTTGGAAAAAACAGCAAAGTCAGACCGAATTAGATTTACACCAAATTGCTTCCTCATGTACTCCAATATCCTATTGCTTGCCATTTCCATTTGTCAATGTATAGATGGGAGAGGCTCAGGCAAGCTGAGCAACTGGCCAAAATGGCCGAAACCACCACCCCAAACATAATAGCCAGCCAAAAGACAAAGGAGGATGCTGGGGGTGGGGGGAGTCAGTTACAGGAAGTTACCAGACAAGCACAATAAACAAATGCAGATTTAAGTCCCTGCCTTCCCCATTGATTAAGAGTTTCTAGAGATAAGGTCATCTCCCCTTCTTCCTGGTAGAGAAGGAGATATCTTTACAGATGGAGAGTTCCTTTACAATGTAAATGTCTCTTACAAAGGGTAAGTAAATTCTACTTTTCAGTTGCTTTCCTGTCTGCAAAGTAACGAGCCCCAAATAATCATCATGCCAAAAAGACATATCTTGGGGTGGCCAGTTCCAGGCCCCCACAGTAGAATGAGGGAGTTATCTGAATTTTTCTTTTTTTTTTTTTGAGGAAGATTAGCTCTGAGCTAACATCTGCCACCAATCCTCCTCTTTTTGCTGAGGAAGACTGGCCCTGAGCTAACATCCATGCCCATCTTCCTCTGCTATATATGTGGGACGCCTACCACAGCATGGCTTGACAAGCGGTGCCATATCCACACCCGGGATCCAAACCAGTGAACCCTGGGTCACCAAAGGGAAGTGCATGAACTTAACTGCTGTGCCACTGGGCCGGCCCCTATCTGAAATTAAATGTGAAAATAAAAGTAGGCATTTTTCCAAATGGTAGATATAGCTTGATGTTCAGGAGAATATATCTTTTAAGTCAATTATGTTATTCTCTCAGTAATTCTTTTGGAATAATGGAAAGAAAAGGACCTTAGGAGCCATATATTTATCTGTCCTCATTTGGTTATGAGGAAACCAAGATATTTTGTCATTGTTGCTTTGTTTTGTTTTAATTTAACTGTGATTAATTTCTCCATATAATCAGTAATCAATTATTCTTCATCGCTCAAACTGATTAGAATTATGGTTTGCAAATACTGTGGTTTCAAGATTACTTTATATGCTTAAAAAATATTGAAGACCCAAAAAAGCTTTTGATTGTTTGGGTTACAGTGATTAATATTTATTGAATTAGAAATTAAGACTAAAATGAATTATTTATTTATTAATTCATTAAGTGACAATATAAATTCATTTCATGGTAACATAACCTAATTTTTACAAAAAATAACTATGCTTTCAAAAAAGAGAGAAAAGATGATTTTTTAAAAGATATCTACAAATCTCTTTAATGTCTGACAACAGAAGACTGCTGGATATTTGTATGTGCTTTAGTTTACTGGAAAAACTCTAGTGTACTTTTGTGAGAGAATAAGAGCAAAAAAGGAAAATATTTTAGTATTATTATGAAAAGAATCTTGACATCATAGACCTCAAGCAAAAGGTCTCAGGAACTGTCAGGGAGTCACAAGACCACACTTTGAGACTGCTGGCTTAGAATATCCATTTAGAAACAGATATAACTATGCTGAAGGAAAGAGCTAGATTGCATGTTTACAATTAAATTATGTAATCCAGATGGAGCATTCATGAAATTTAGCCCACGGGCATACACTGATTCTTTCTAAAAGAAGAGGAACTGAGCTGTTTTCATATGGGTTAGAGAGAACTGGATAGAAATCATTGACATTGCTACAAGACCCCCCTCCCAGCATCAATGTTATGAAGAAGTCTAACAGTTCCTTTATCTCCCTTTATTTTCAGGATACTGGAAGAGACCATTCAGTTAGCAAATTTAAATCACTTGCCATATCCTGGCTTTCTGTGAGTGAGAGAAGAGAGAGTCTAGCCCCCTTCTTTTCCATAGCCAGAGCAGAACATTCTCCAAAATTAAAAAGACTTTGGATACTGGAATAGCAAAACTAAGACAAGCGTTCACTACCCTTCCTAGTGGAGATTTCCCGTTTATATTTTCTGTTGTTCCTTAATTAAAGGTAGCAGACTACTGGCTCCTAATAGTAGTCAGCATGTTGACCTTGAATCCAAATCATACCTAGAAGATTGTCAGGTACTAGGATTGTTGAAAACTGTAGGGCAGTAGACACTTTACTGAGTAAAAGCAAAAACTTAAGACTTAAACAATGAACAAATTATTTCACATTATCCAAATAACATTTTATAAAGGGCTACCTTGTAAATCCCTTGATATTGTGCTATCTCAAGATGTCATTAAATACCATTACGGGAAAATTAAAGTTCATTGTTCTTGTGATCCTGACCTCCAAGACCACCTCCATTGGAAGGTACCGTTTTCCACCCTAAACATTTGTCTGGTGTTTTGTTCTCTATAGTCAGCCATCTTCTAAAATAAACATTATTTGATGGGAAGAAACCTGAGGTAAAATGGTCTTTGCTTGTATATCACTATTCATATTTAAAAGTTTAGGCACTTTCAACAAATCCTTTGAGTAGCACATTTGTTGAATGTGGTAAGCCCCTACTTTGCAAACTCTTTTAATGGTAAGGCTCTGATGAGAAGGCATTCTTAATAGAAAAGAAGGTCACAGCCCCTTTCACTTGCAGTGGAAAGGTCGTTCTAACACCCGCAATTTTGAAGAGAACCAAAGAAGTAATTAAGCTGCCAATAATTATGGAAGACTCTTGTGGAATAAATGGCCCTTGACCCCTATTTATTTTGGTCAAGAAACATCCTCTGGGATTTTATTTTCTTCTATGGCTGGTACTGTAAGTTAATCTTTTATTTCACGCTAAAATAAAGTCAGGGCAGAAAACTGATATACTGAGAGAAGAACAATGACTGATGTCTGCAATATGTATTTAATTTTAAAATGTAGATCCACAAATACAAAGCCTAGAAATATCAATGTTGGCTGTCATATGACCTCTATGCTCTTTGGAACCTAGTCAGATCGCCCTCAAGGGACAGTGCACAATGGTGGCCATTAACAGGCTTGTCTACTTGTGTTAGCTACAATTTAAAAGGCCTGCTTTTATTCCTCTCGGAGTTCTTAGAAAGTCAGGATTGAAATATTTTTATTATTTTATTTCAAAAGAAATTATTTAAAATAAATCTTTAGAATAGTAATTGTGAACTGCAGGTGGGATGAGAGGTGAGTGCCAGTCAGGGAAGAATATAAGAATGAAGTGAGTGGCATTTGGAAAGGGGACTGATATATATTTTGGAATAGCTTATTTAATATAATAATTATTTTATTATAATTAAAATTGTTTATTTTAAAATGTCAAATAACATTCCAGTTAGATATGAAGGCAGATATAGTTTGTTTATTTGTGTGATTTTCCAAAGTGAACATGGGTTCAACATGGTTGAAAACCTTCAATTTAGGGAATTACAATTTTGTTGTCTTAAATGATGGGTCACCACAGAGCTCTGTAATAGTGACTTACTGTAATTAAAGTTCTCTTAAGCTCAAAAATTCTAAGACGTCTGGCCAAATGTTAATCATCATTAGAGCTGGGTGATGGGTATGTGGGAGTTGATGTAATTCTCCCTTCTTTGAAATGTTTGAAATTTTCCATAAGAAAAAGTTAAGAAAAATTATAAGATTATGGCCTAGAATGGCCTAATAGCTTGAAATAGTCAATTATAGAAAAAACTATGTCAGAGTTATAAAAATATTTGGGCAGGAGGAGGGTAAATTTATATACATGCTTCTGTTGAAAAAGTTTCTCAAAATAATGGTGAAAAGTCCTGTCACTGATTTTGTGATTATGATTGAGGGATATATGCTATCAATATCTGCAAAAGGATAGACAAAACTTTATGGAGGGACTTAGAAATGTAGGAAAGAATGGGTATGAATATTAGCCCCTGGACAGGAGAGACCAGATTAGGAGATGGGGAGAGAAATAAGCAGAGAAAAAGGAAGTACACAAGCACAGACTAGAGCAGAGAGAAAATGAAGAATGAGAGTTAGTTTCATGGAGAGAAGGAAGCCCTCGGTTTAAATAGATTTTAATTACCTAGTACAGGAAGAGAAATCAAGTATTTTAACAGCTAGCACCACTTATCTCCAAGTGATCAAAATTACCTCTTGCTAAACCCATGTCCTAATTCACTGGTAATCTCTCTGTCTCTTTAACTTCTTCCTTCTTTTATCTCCAATACCATTTTCTAGAGATATTGGCAATTTCTAGATTATGAGAGAGCTAAAGCTGAATAAATTATTGAAATGGGGAAGCCCCTGGTTACAATGCATTTGTTTACTTTTATGGAAGGGGAGGGAGAACCCTAAAGGGAGTAGGCAAGTTACAGAAACTTAAACATTTGGGAAAATTTTCTTCAGGTTGAGTGAAATTAAGCACAGAACTCCATGCTTCAGGTAGTTTTTTCATAGGTCATAGAAAGAATTAGGCTCCTGTAAATGATAGGATAAAAAATAGACTTCATAGAACTGAAAGGCTGGTCAGTAATTTGTTTTTCGGTTTTTCTGGAGTGTTTTCCAATACCAACAACCAGTTCTTTGCAGACACCAACTTAGTGTCCTACAGATCAGCTCAATTCTGATGCTAACGACCTGGAGGTAGCACAAACTCCACAGGTTAAGGGCTCAGTCCCACAAGACTTCCCTCACTTTAGATGCCAGGCGAAAGTCCCAGGTTGTCACTGGTACTTCTGACCAATCAGCCATAAATTGGGGGTTCCCACAATCCCCTCGTCAGTTTCAAGATTTTGCTAGAACGCCTGATAGAACTCAGAAAAACACTTTACTTAACGTTTACTGATTTATTACAAAGGACTCAACTCGGAAACAGCCAGATGGAAGAGATGTATAGGGCAAGGTATGGGGTGAGGGAGGCGTAAACCTTGCAAGCCCTCTCTGGGCATACCACCCTCTCAGCACCTCAATGTCTTCACCAACCCAGCTCAGCAAATCTCTTGTTCAAGACTTTTTCTAAAGCTCAATCTCCAGCCCCACCTCACCCCCTTTCCCAGAGATGGCACTGAAAGTTTCAACCCTGTAATCACTTGGTGTTTCTGGTGACCAGCTCCATTCTGAGGTTATCTAGGGACCCAACCTGAAATCAACCTAAGTCAACTCATAAGCATAAACCCACGTATGTTCACCCAGGGTTCCTTATGAATGACAGAAGACACTCCCATCACTCAGAATGTCCAGGTGTTTCAACAGCTCTCTTCCAGGCACAGGGGCAAAGACCAAATATATTTCTAGCTATACCACTATTTTTAAGGAAATTTTTAAATAAAAAATTTATTTTATTGCAAATGCCTTTAAATAATTGAGAAAATATAGTTTGTGACTAATTTCCACCAATTAATGTCTAAACTAATGAGTTACACAGTACTCGATAATCAATGTTATGTTGATGAGCTTGCACTCAGCAAGAAACATTTTCTTTCGTATGTCCTGCTTGGAGCTTCTCTGGCTCTGGTGGCAGGAACCTATTTAAAATCATGATGCTCCTAATCGTGATGCTCCTTTTGTAGAAGAAATAATTTGTGTTTGTTTTTCAAGTATCTTCTTTCTTACCTTTTATTTGTTTTGCTACCTTTTTAAAATCACTCTACAAGGTTAATGTACATTATTATAATGAGCTCCCCAAATAAAGGAAATTCTTTCTCCTCCTTTTTTCCATGTTTTAGTATCCCTATTCAATTACTCGGTTAACCTATATTAAAATTGAATAATCCTCTCTGAGGAAGGCAAGATTGCATCACATAATAGAGATCCTCCATCCATTTATTTGTGGTAAAATGTGAAGAAGACCTGGCTTAACAATATTTCAGGACAGATTATCCCTGTTCCTTCATCTCTCCCTCCTTTCCTTTCTCTCTCCCTATGTCCTGCCCTCTCCTCTGTACTCCTTTTCTTTCTTCCTCTCTCCTTTCTTTTTTAGGCTATCTCCCATCCTCCCTCCTTCCCGTCTGTCTTCCAGTCATGTTTTTTTTTTATTTGCTGCATAGCAAACTTCCTCAGACTTAATGGTATAAAACAACAGTAATTTTATTATACTCACTATTCTGTAGGTCAGGAATTCAGGAAGGGCCTAATAGGAGTGGCTTGTCTCATTTCCACAATTTTTGGGGCCTTAGCTCGAAAGATTCAAAGGACTGGAAGATGGAATAATCTGGAAATTTCATAACTCCCTTGTCTGGCATCCATATTGGTATGATTCAAGTTGGCACAGCTGGGACTGAACACCTACGATGTGGCCTCTCCATGTGACTTGGGTTGCCTCACAGCAAGGAGACATCAGGATGGTCAGACATCTCACATAGTGTCTCTGGACTGCAGGAGTGGTTGAAGATGAACGTGAGCGAAGTAATGGAAGCAATCACAGTTGAAGATGAATGCACTTTTATGACCTTACTGCAGAAGTCACAGAGCATCGTATCTGCCACGTTCTACTGGATAAGGTGGTCATAATTCACCCAGATTCAGGGAGAGGGGATAAAGACCCTACTTTCTACGAGAGAAGTGTCAAAGAAATCACAGCCATGTTTTGTAACTGCCATGCTTCCTTATTTGAAGGGCACTTGCAACTTCTTTGCACATCTGCCTGTGAATGTAACTGGCCATGGGAATATATTCACCGAAGTCTGAACCAGTATCCCTACACTGAACCAAGACCCTTGACTCATTTATTTCTGTGAAGTGAAGGATCTCATTCAAGTGAAAGGTTAATAAATAAACCTACTGATCTGAGAAGCAGAATGCATTTCAATTTTATTTCTTTTAAGTACTCTGGAACATTAACAGTGACATAAGGCAGCATTAAAACCAAGTGGCATTGATAGGGAAACATTGCTCTGGATCTATGATATCTATATCCTGGTTTCTTTGAAGTTTCTTTGTCAATGGGCCTCCTTTCCCATGATCTGGATTGGGAGGTCCCATTTCCTTCAAAGGAAGCTCTATGCATGAAAATGGAACTTATGTACTTGATCCACTGTTCCTTTCTCCTCATCTTCACTAGTAATCAATAGGTGACCTGTAAGTTCAAGAATTGCATTACATAACTGAAAAAACAAACAAACAATATATGGACTGAATCTAAGAGAGGATTATTAGAGGACTTTCTCTTCCTTATTTCAACAGTGAATGACATACCTGGCATGTTTCAGAAGCTAACCACATGTGTTGTATCACTAAACAGAGACATAACAGCAAAATTCCCAACATCATTTAGACACTGTAGATTTCTCAGTTCAGTGATTTTGATGTTGATGGAGACAGACTTTCCTTGAAAGTGCAATGATCTGCGTGCCTTTTGATCAGCGTCTTGGTGCAGACTATATTATTTCACGGGAAACTAGCAAGACCCAGTTTCTTTATTTCTTTGTGGAATAATTCCACACACACAGGCTTTCAAAAGATTTAATATGGGTCTTGTTAATGAATGACAACTACTTATAGGAACAATGTCTGCCTGATGGATGATCGGGGTGTATATAAATATATCCACAAGGGGAAAGTTTGTTTTCTGTAGCATTTCAAACAACTCTACTAGGTGCTTAGGTGACATGTCTGTCACTTCAAATATATCAGTATTGAAATTGTAGCACTTCACAATTGAAGTGTATTACACACTCGAGATACAGTAAACTACTGTATTTGAATTGAATCATACAATCATAGATATTAGAGCCAGAAAAGACCTATTAGGTTATCATGTCCATCTGCTGCCATTTTGCATTGCTATTTACAACACATTGTTGCATCTAGAGTTAAATGCCTCAAACGACAGGACTTCTACCACTGTGCCAAGACATTTTATTGTCTAAAGGACTTGCTCTATGAAACAGTTTTTTTTCCTTAAATTCTGCTAAAATTTGTTTTTTTGCTCAATTTCACTCCAATGTTGTCATACCTCTATCTCCATCCCATAACCTTAGTTCTATTTTATGTTTTCTTATAGTGGCACTGTTTTAAAGACTGATTCATTTAAAGACCATACTTTAAGCTTCAAAATTGTGATTTTCTGTCTGCCCAAATTCTGTGATGCTTTAGGTTGGTTTCCCCAGAAGTGGACAAGGATGAGTGTAAATAGTTTGTTTGAATATGATCTCAGGACATACTGGGAGGTAATTGAGGAAGAGAGACGAGGAAGAGAAGCAAGCCAATAAGTGCGAATGATCAAACCAGTGCTGTTGTGGGTAACTGGATCTTAATCCTACTCCAGAGGTTGAGGATTTGTGTAGAATATGTGCCTTAGTGTTATTCCTCTGAGGGACAAGGAAGCCACAGTTCTAACATACCAACTCTTATCAGCTTTTGATTACAGGCTGCTCACAAGGGGTACTAATTTCCTGGCACTTCTGACCTGCCCTGCATGTGGCAAAATAACCCGTGGCCTACAGAGTGGGCCCTCAGACCATCGAAGGTCTGAGATGTTACACGCCACAGTGCTAAGGCAGGAGGGGATCTGGATGGGACACAATGAGTCTACCAAAAGTGATGATGTCTAGACATTAGTGGAACTCTATACATACTTTTATGTTGTTTGCACAGGTTTATAATTTATTTACAAGTAAACACTTTCTCTGGATCAAAGGTATTTTATTAAAGAACACTGAAAGCACTTCAGAAAAGTTTTTGTTTTCTATAGAAATACAAGATTTGATTTCGAAGGACATATGATGTCATTTTCAGCTACGCTTATTAACAAGTACAGCAACACTCTAGCAGCACTTTCTTCAACTAAAAAATATTCACTCAAACGATAGAAAATACTTTTTTTTCTTTTTTGCTGAGGAAGATTGGCCCTGAGCTAACATCTGTCCCTATCTTTCTCAATTTTGTATGTGGGACGCCACCAAAGCATGGCTTGACAAGTGCTGTGTAAGTCCACAACTGGGATATGAACCCACGAACTCTGGGCCACTGAAGCAGAGCAAGCAAACTTAACCACTATGCCATGGGGCCGGTCTCAGAAAACACATTTTTAAACAGTAAAATTTAACTTTCATAGAAACAGGGCGTTGGTAAGTGAACATATATATTGGCCTGTCATTGCTATTACTGAGTATATTCTACTAGTACATTAATCACTACATTTTGCTTTTTTATTCATAAATCCAATTTCTTATTAAATGACCAAAATCTGTTTTGTTAAATCAGTTTCAAAAGCCTTACATTTTATATGAGGAATGATGCTGAATTATTATATTCATGCAATAACACATTTCTCAAAACATTGTCTTACCAACATAATTCATTCTCTTTAATTTTAGTACCCAGAAACATAGTTCAAATCATTATTTACCCAAGAATCATTATTTATTCAATTATTTTTATCTATCTATCTATAGTGCCATATTTTCCAAAAATCTGATAGAATGAAATATTTTCAGGTTGGCCTATTTATTAAGATAAAATGATGAAAGTTTTTAAATATTTAGTAACATTTGAATAAATACATAAATATATGTCCTTGGTCATATATTTGAGGATTCCTTTTTTTAAAAAAATTAATTTCCTGAACTGGAAATTTTCTGGAAAATCTGGTTTGTAGAATTCCTTCACTTCACCTCTTACTTCAATTTCACCTAATTTTTATGGAATTTAATCAAGTATACAAGACATTGTCTATGGATGACCAAATGCATGAGTAAGTAATCAGAGTAAAATAACATTCAAAGTAGATAAAATTGATAGTTAATGGCTTATTCAACAAGGTTCATGGACTTTACTCATAGAAGAAACTCCTAGTTTTCACTCAGAGCCTCTGTGGTCATACATTGAAGACGGTTGTAACTAGAAAATAGTCACCTGGTTTCCGATCCCACAATAGATTACAAGCAACAAAGCACCAAGATTAGAGAGTCTACTGCAAAAAACACATATAGTCACAGAGAATTGGTTATATTTGATAGACCAATGGTTCTAGAATCTCCAGGATCAGCAGAAACTTGAGACACCACTCCTGGAATTTCTGATTCAGTAGCTCTGAATCGATCCCTGAGAATTTGTATTTTTAACAAGTTTCCAGGTGATGCTGTTGGTGCAGGGACCACATACTCTGAGATAGACAATGGGAAGAGAAATACAGAAACTATGAAAAGTTTTACGTATGCACTAATGCATGGAGGTAAGCCCAATACAAAACACTATAATTAGACCATTAAATCTAGGGGAAATCATCCTGCCCACATCAGCAGACTGTGGTTACCACTCTATTTTACATAGTGAAACAATATCTAGAGAGATAACTCTAACTTATCAAGAAAGACTCTTGCATAAAAACTCATGAAGTAGTTACTGTATTTCAAAAATATATCCATTCAATATAATTTAGCTAATAAGAAGACTTTACCAATAAAAGGATAAAATCTTAGCTATATGGAAAACTTATCTATCCAAAACAAGTCGTTGCTCAAATGACCTGTGTGGTGGGCTGAATAATGGGACCCCCCAAAGATGCCTATGTCCTCCTAATCCCTGAATCCTGTGAGTGTCACCATTTATGGGTAAAGAAGATTTGCAGATGTGATTAAGCATCTTAAAATGACGAGATTATCCTGGAATATCTGCAGGGGCTCAATCTAGTCACAAGGGTCTTCATAACAGGGAAATAGAAAATAAGAGTGAGTGGAAGGCAACATGATGATGGAAGCACAGATTGAAATGATGCAGCCACAAGCCAAGGAATGCTGACAGCCTCTAGAAGCTGAAAGAGGCAATGAACAGGTTCTATCTAAACACTCCAGAAGGAACTGGTCCTGCTGATATCTTGATTTTAGCTCCGTAAGACTTATTTCAGACTTCTGACCTCCAGAACTACGAGAGTATTTGAGTTAAAATGCTCTGTTTGTGGTAATTTTTTACAGCACCAATAAAGATACTATTACACCATGTGAAGCCAAAATATTCTTTTATAATCATTTTTTTAATGTGACCCTGTCAACACTGGGTTTCTAAAATATCATTATCTGTGCCTGCATATGTATATGTATGCTAGAGCAAGAGTCAAGGCAGGAAATAGTAGAACATGCCACAGGAAAAGTAGGAAGCAGTTAGGGCAGAAATGTTTTGTATGGGATATTAAGGATTTTAGGGTATTGGGGTCTCTATTTGTTTATTGGTTTAGTCATACCAAATGGGTTCCAGGCATTGCACTAAATGAAGGAGTGGCAAACTTTTTATGCAAAGGGACAGATAATAAATGTTCTAACTTTTGTCAGCCAACAGGCAAAATAGAGTATATTATATAGGTACTTATATAAAAAGAGAAAACAAATTTCCACAGATATTTTATTGATGAAATTTTTAAGAAGTAATAATTGAGTCTATTTTCTTTAAATCTAGGTCTAGCAATGAGATAGATAGAAACCTTTGTCTCGGGGTGCGGTGAAAATGTTCACTTAATTCAAATTCAGAGTTAGCGGTTTCTCTCGTCAAATTAACTGCAAATGTTTGTGCATCAATGTTGATAAGCATGCTAACCTGCATATTATAAATGTGGCTGAGTACGGCTTCAGCTTTCTATGGTCCTATCTTTACCTTGTGGAATCATTTCATCTGTGACTGCTAGTCATTTGCTCAGATCTCTGTGTTTCATTTTGTGTTGAGTTAATTTTTGCTTTCAATTGCTTCTTGTTTAATTTTTAAAATTACAGGTTAACAAAATTTGAATACCATTATTTTTTAAATTTAGCCTTTTCTGGAAGTTTTGTTAAACCTACAATATACTGAAATATATTTTCATTAATGGTTTTACTGGCCTATATTTACCAATAACTAAGTTTTTAGATATTACTTCACTATAGTTCAAATAAATCATCCATACCCTTGTTGCTAAAGCAGTTATAATATAGACATAGACATAGATACAGATATGGCACCAAGAAGTGTATTTTTGCAATGATAATTTATAAGAGATTAGAAACTGAGTTTGTGTTGCTAAATTCATGAGGTTATTTTTAATTTTACAAGTTATGGTTTTATAATATGCCTTCTAAGTATGTTCATACACTTCTGTTGTAAACCAAATATCCTATATGGATTAAAGATAGTTATTTTTTAATAATTTATAATTTATTTAGGTTGTTATTTCAAAGTGAGTTGATGAGTAAAAACATCACTATGGGAAAGTTGAGGTTTATAGGGAGGGAATGAAAAATACCTTTTTGTGTGAATTAAGTTGTATCAGGATACGTTTGGAAGCAACAACTAAAATGGCTTGAACAGTGAGGAAATTTATCATCTCACAAAACAAGTAATTTGGAGACAAGACATCTCAGGGTTCAAAAATGCAAAGTCGTAACTGTTTCATTAAGCACCTGCTTTCCTTCAGTCTTTCCTTCCTGTCATCTTGAGCATTCTGGCTTTGACTGCAGGCTTGCCCTTAATGACAGTAAGGTGGCTGCCACAGTTACAGGCATCACTATTTCACTTGGACCCACAAAAGTCAGAAAAAGGCAATTTTTCACGTCTTGTTCTTTTTTTTTAATCAGAGAGGAACACCTCTCCCACAGGTTTCCTGGAAATCACAAATTTATTTTTTTAATTTAAAAATATACTACAGTCATGCATCACTTAATGACAGGGATCTGTTTTGAGAAATGCATCGTTAGGTGATTTTGTCGTCGTGCAAACATCGTAAAGTGTACTTACACAAAACTAGATGATATATATAGTCCACTACACACTTAGGCTATCTGGTACCATTCTTATGGGACTACCATCATATACGCAGTCTGTCATTTACTGAAACGTTATGTGGTGCATGACTATAATAATTTCATACAGTAGCAAATATTCAGTAGACCTTTATCAGATATACTGCATAAACACAATTTGTTTGTTTTGTTTCTATGAGTTTATATTTAGTTATAAGGCAGCAATAATGTAGTAGAAGTGACTGGTGAGGGAAAGGGAGAAAGACAAGGCAATAGGAAAGATGAGTAAGGTGATAACTAGGAAGCAGAAGCAGCAGAAACATTACTGTCTTGGTGGAAATTTTTCTGTCTTGGCCTTCAAACCACACCCTATGCTTAAAATATTCGTTACATTTTAATTTGATAAAATTTAAATTGGCTATTATCCAATAAAGCACTTTAGAATTCCATTTCTCCCATAAGATAATCCTATTCTAAAGGAAAAGGAAGAATTAATTTCCAATTGACCTTTGTCTAAATAGTCCATTTTCCCTTCCTCTTTGCAAATCATCTACTAAATGCATTCGCATTTTAATTTATAATGAAAAAAATTCTTCATCATTTTTGCTTATTTATGAGCTTCCTTTTTCTGTTTGATATCTGGCACATAGGTTGTTACAATAGTCTATCTGCTTTTATCGTTTCCATTATTATCGTACCCAATTCACCCTGCAAACCTAGGCTTAATTGATCTTCATAAAAGACCTTTAATTTTGTGCCGCTGCTACTCTCAGTGGTCTTTAAAACTCACACTTGATGGCTCCAAATTCGTGATCTTTCTCCTAAAGCCTGCTTCCTCTTCCAATGTTCTTCATTTCAGCAAATGGAATTCAAATATAACAGCTCAAGTCAGAAACCTGAGTCTTTTTTAAACATCTCCTTAAAACTTATCCACTGGCTATCCCTTTCCAAGTCCTGTTGGCTTTGTCTCCTAAGGATCTCTTAAATTGGTTCATTTCTCTCCAATTTCACTGCAACTGTGCTAATGTATACTGCAATCATTTCTCTTTTAGATACTGCAAAACCCAGGTAGCTGGTCTACGTCACCTGCTTTTGCCTTTCATCTCTTAAATCTGCTCTTTACATACAACTAGAAGAATCTGTTCAAAAGTGCAAATCTAAACACATGGATATCTTCTCCCTCCCTCCTAGTACTCCATCCCTTTTCCCTGTTTCTTAAAGTCCTTTAGTGGTTTCCTATAGCTCTTGGGATACACATCAAATTCCTGAACTTGACCTAAGAAACGTAGCTATAAGGCCCATATTTTTTCCCCAAACTCACCTTGAATCATGTCTCTCTTTAGTTTATCTTCTCTAGCCATATTGATTTTCTTTAAGGTTTTTATAAACTTTCCTTAGTACCTTCTTTATTTAGTCAAATATTGGTCATCCTTCAGATAGCATCTCAAATGCTTTCTTCAACCTTCCTATGTAAGTCAAATTTCTATGTTTGCTCTTAAATCACTACTATATAACTTATATCATCACTCATATCACAATAACTCTTCTTCATTTGTCATAATTATAATTTTATATTTATTTATATGATTATTTTATCTTTCACTTGATTGTAGGCTCCATGGAGCAAAGAATTATGCCTGCTTCTGTGGTATATATTCGATGCATGTTTCCGAATGAATGAAGAGAAGTAGGCCTCGTTCTGGGCCGGGTAAATTCTAATCATATTTGCCATCCTTTTAAGGTCACCCACAATTTACTACTGTTACCTTTCTAATCTTTCTTCTCATAAGATGTAAAATAACATTTGAGATAGAAATCATCAGAAGAGTTTTTATTTGCCATTGGGATTTGAAAACAGCTCATCCAGGCTGAAGAGTATGCATGAATATACTACAGATGGTCTCTGACTTACGATGGTTTGACTTATGATTTTTTAACTTTATGATGATGTGACAGTGATATACGTTCAGTAGAAATCAAACCTTGAATTTTGATCTTTTCCTGGGCTAGCGATGCGGTAAGATGCTCTCTCCTGATGCTGGGCAGCGGCAGCGAGCTGCAGCTCCCGGTCAGCCACGCGGTTGTGAGGCTCAACAACCCATGTGCTTATAACCATTCTGTACCCATACAACCATTCTGCTTTTCACTTTCAGTACAGTATTCAATAAATTAAGTGAGATATTCAACACTTTATTGTAAAATAGGCTGTGTGTTAGATGATTTTACCCAACTGTGGGCTAATGTAAATGTTCTGAGCACATTTAAGTTAGGCTGGGCTTAGCTATGATGTTAAGCAGTTTAGACATATTAAACACGTTTTCAACTTGTTTTTCATTCATGATGGGTTTATTGGGATATAACCACATTGTGAGTTGAGGAATATCTGTATATAAAAAGACAAGGATAGGGGTCAGCCCTGTGGCCTAGTGGTTAAGTTTGCTGTGCTCTGCTTCAGTGGCTTGGGTTTGGTTCCTGGGCACAGACTCACACTACTCCTTGGCAGCCATGCTGTGGTGGTGTCCCACATACAAAATAGAGGAAGATTGGCACAGATATTAGCTCAGGGCCAATCTTCTTCCGCAAAAATAAATAAATAAACAAATAAATAATTAAACAAATAAAAAGACAAGGACAGAAAAGCTACAGTTCTGAGGCTGTCCTTTGTTCTTCAGAGGTTTACAAACTAATAAGAAGGAAAAAATGAAGCAGCATCACAGAGCTTGCAATGCACAATTACTAAAACAATACTATGTACACAGAGTGTCCTAAATTATATTAAAATTAAGATGTTCTTCTGACTCACCTCAATAAAATTTAGAAAAAGTTATGACATGCTCACTATCAAAATATAAGTTTTGAATTGGTAATATCAGGTCTTAATATTTCTGCAACAAATTAAAATACTTATGAATTCTGGTTCCTACATATACTTAGATTGGTCTGTTGAGATTGTCTTCACACTGGGTAATGGTGTGGAAGGCAAGGCAAGATTCTTGCTATTCCACAAGAGAACATGCAATAGAGACTGTCTGAGCAAAGACATCAGGCATGGAACAAGACAGCACATTGTGTGGGTGAAACTTCAGAGTGTTTAAGGCATTTGGTATTGGGGAAGTAACAGCTAGAACAAATTTCAAGGAGGGTAAATATCAGGAGTAGAGGAAAAATGTCTTACCCTATTGTGTGGGAGGAAACCTTAGATTGAGGTAGATCAGTAAGTACTCTTACTAACTTCGTCGGCAAGAGGTGGAATGCGGCCACTTTTGAGATAAAGTGATAGGTTTATATTTTTATCATCACAATCCTGGAATAACTCAATTGATTGGTCATATTCTCTTGAATTAAGTTTGCTAAAGTGACCTCCCATTGTTCACTGGGTTTAAGCCCTGGGATTTATTTTCATTCTCCAGTTTGTTTTTGGGCCTCCTTGGGGTGGGTCTATCCTCAAAATCAGAATGAACAAAAGGGGTCATACTCCTCAAAGTTGAGCAGTTATTTCTTTGGAGCATTCTCTCTCCTTAGAGCACTCTCTCTCCTTAGAGCAAAGACTTGGGTCACGAGGAGTTTAAAAAAATAGGATTCTTTGTAAAAACCAGGCATACTCAACAAAATAAGAAACAAATTGGAAATTCTAAACTTTTTATATGATTATAGTTTACAATTCTTTATCTGATATTATAGCAACATGCCAATAGATGTGATTTCTTGCTACTTACCCTTAAACTGAGATGCTCCAAACAGCTGCTCCTCTGCATCCTAGTAATGAGACTGTGGGCATTATCAAAAGGAAGCTTAAGTTCGGAGGGATAGATCAAGAGAGAGTATCTGGAACAGCCTGCTGATTGGTAAAGGAGGCCAAAGTGGCAGGTGGGGTCGGATAGGGAGGATGATACAACTCATTAGGGTCCTGAAGTCTAAACCACGGACACTGCAAATCCCACATGAAGAATTTTCACCAGGCTACCTGTGCTAGAGGGTCTACCCATTTTCCCTTCACTAGTCTTTGGTAGAGTAGTAGCAAAGGGGCCCGGATTAGGATTTCATCAGCATAGGATTGGGGCAAGAGGAAGAAGAATTGCTTTTTAATGCTGCAAGCTACCATCTGAGGCAAATTTCACTCTTATTTCCTCTTGATGGTGCAAAGATTCCCAGGAGAGAAGACTATGAAGATTAAGCCGTACTAGACAATGTTAAGCAGGTCAAATTGTCAAGATAAGTAATCCGCTTTTTGTTTTAGTTTTCAAAAATTTGATATAAACTTGAATTTCTTTTTACTTAAATTTGAATACATATAATGTGTAGAATGGGCATCATGAGTGCTTTGACACGAAGGCTAAACATGACGTTCTCAAACAGAAGTGATCCATATACAGAAATAGATGTAAAATTCTGTAAGAGACTGATCCACACATAAGTTGAAACTGATGAGTTTTAGGAAGTATTTTTGCCTTTCAAAATAAAACCCCCAGACAATTGGCTATAAAAGATACTAAAATATAATTAAAATAAGTCACACAAGGTATTCTCCACTGGAAAATCACATGGTAGTTAGTAGCGTAAGCATTGTACCTCACATAGCAAAACTGCACTCTCTCTGGAAATTGCAGCATATTTTATGTAAATTTTTTCATGGACGTGCAGTTAATAACAATTTTCTTATTCAACAACTACTTTACCATGTGCCTACTATGTATGTGGCCCTGTGGAATGTTTGGGGACTTATTTAAAGGGGAATGGAGAGAAGGTGCTGACAGTCTACTGAGGCAGATGGCCCAGTAAATAAGGATACTACACTGTGATAAGAGCTGTAATACAGATCTTGAACAGAACTCTGAGGAAGCACAAAGAGAGGGCTCTCATGTGATCTTGGAGGAAAGACATCACGCAGGAAACGACTGGAGCTGTCCTGAGTGGTAGATGAAAGTTGACTAAATAGAGAAGAGATGGGAATACCCAGTAAGAGCAGAGCCTAATGAATTCTCCATACTTCAGAAATGTGAAATTTTATAAAATATTGAATTTAGCACACGAAGACAGTGTTATTTAGTGTTAGATGGGAAATTCTGCATAAGCAAGGGCTGGATTCTTGTGAATTTGTGAGGGGGGTAATTGAAAGCGGGAGGGGATATAGGGAAGAGCAGGAGGAATTGATCCCCATAAGCCATGTGTTTGCAGAACTCTTTAATGCAAAGGGTTTTCTTACAAATTCTTATTTGATCCTCACCATAGCCCTATGAGCTAAGAAAGGCAGGTGCAAGGTATTATTTCCCCCATTTCATGGTTGAGAAAACTGAGACATGAAGAGATTAGGTAACTTGCCTGAGGTCAGACAATTGCTTCATAATAGACTGAGACTAGCGCACAAATCTCTCAACCCCTTGGCAGAGCTCAGCTCTACTAGACCACGTTGCCTCCAGGCAAATCACACACTTGGCCTTCCTTTTGTTTCGGTGTGAATTTTCTTGAAAATATTGAGGAAAGCTGTGTATTCTCTTTCCACAAAGAAACATGCACCCAGACACACACATACAAGGTCTGCATATATTGTCAGGGGAGTCATAGCACACATCCAAACTTCACAAAGCCTATCCTGGACAACTAAGTCCCACATTCTATAATCGTGGATGAGGATTTGAGGAGAGAGAACATACATAGTTGCATAAATGGGCTCTAGGACTGTGCAAAATCACTTCAGTATCAACCCATGCCCCTACTCTGGTGTAAATTCCAGTGAGATAGATAGTTCAGCGTTGTTGCTGATAGAGTCCTTCCTCACCGCCTATATGGTGGCTCATCGTCAGGATCTGCTACCTGCGCAATACACATCATCTTGTATTCTGAGTTTCAAAAATCAGGAATCTAGATGCTACAGAAATGGAATTCTCTACTAAAAAGAATATCCAATATCTAAGAATATTTTGCCCTAAAAATTAAAATTTAAGTATTACCACAGTGGTAAATAAACCTGAGATTGACTCCAATACTCATCCACATTATATTTCTAGACTAAAGCTGACAGCATGGTCATTTTTAGATTCTAATTTCTTAGGCATCCTTTCTATGCTTTAATTCTGGTGAAAAAAATACTCCAAAAGCTTTAACAAAGTGAATATTATTGATGCTTTCAGTGTTTTAAAAATATGAAAGTGAAGTTAACCAGCAAATTCCATTGCCCAACTTTAGCTGTGTTGCCAGCACCAGCACGGGGAATTCGAGAGAGCCATGACTGGCATAACTAGAAGTGTTCAAAACTTAATTTTGACTTGTGAAAATGAAAACACCATTGACTTCATTTGGAAGAAAGTGCAGCTTTCTCATAGGAGAAGAGGTTTACTTTAGCGCAAGGAATTCAGAAAGCTGAATCCTGAGGTCCCTGTGCTGGCCCTGTCCTTTAAGATTCACATTCAGAGGATAATGGAATCCCACATTTTCATTTCCCTACAACACCAGGAATTTCTCGTTTTCCCCACTTATTTTTCCGTTTCCATTTTCTCTTTGAAAACTTCATGTAAAATAAAAGTGGGAATGTTCCTAAGCAGAGTTCTCCCTGAATTTTGTGTCCATCCAGAAACAGAAATATTTCTTAGCCTGTGAAAGGGAAAAATAATCTACATGTTTTAATTTCGTGGTATTACTTTCACTGATAGACTGTGAACCTTTGAACTTCTTATTATGTCATCAAATTGAACTTCTGAACTTTTTCTGAGAGCCTATAAACCTGAATGGCAAAGCTGCATGAAATTGTTTTCCGAGGCCTCCCTCAGCGTCTGTGCGGTGGTAAGTGTGCTCTCTATTAAAGAGCAGAAGTGCAACGGCATGAAAATGTCATGTAAAATGGACAGTTCTCAAAGTGTTTTCTGGGGCTTTCAGTAAGATACCTATCTTTTCTTTAGCCTCATTTTTCTATCTATAAAACTTGGGATATAATCTATCCCTTTCTAATTTGGCAGAACACGTTTGGGAATTGCACAAATCGACTTAGAATGAAATCCATAAAGGACTTTGCACTCCTCGGAGATCTCCATGTAAATGCAATTATCTCATGGTTTGCTACAGGCACCCCACCATGTGTCTGGTGTCGCTAGCCTTGTTGCATGCTATGGAGAGTTGTATGGCATTTATAATGGCCTGTTGAAGTGAGTGTGCATTTGACATCCTTCAAATTCTTGCTTAAGTCCTGCCTCACAGAGACTCAGAGGGTCATGAACAGTTTTATTCACACTTCTTTATATTTCCAGCTTCACAGTAAAGTGCTTCTTGCCCGGAGGTTGACCTTTAACTTCAAAGCTAAAATCATTATGTAACTCAAAACAGCTAAACTGATATTGCAATGAATAGAAATAAAACAGTCTTCGATTACCCTGGGAAGATTTAGAAACAAGCTTACTTAAGGAATACACACACATACACACACACAAGTGTGTGTGTATTTGTGTATATATATTTAATAAATATGAAATGAGTTACACATAGACTAGTGACTATACAGAGAAAGGATTGTGCAGAAGCAAGAATATAGCATGGAGGTCAGCTACATAAGTTGCTTTCTATATTGGAGCTTAATAATTATGAACTGATATTCCAAATAAAGGGAAGGTAAAATAAGTCTATCAATACGATTAGATGGTAAACTCCTCACGAATAGATGTTAATGCTCTTCTTTGTACCTCTGTAGTACTTAGAAGAGATCAAGAAATAATAATTTTGGTGGATTTCTTGAATTGAACATACTATTGAACATTCATCTAGGCACAGAATAATAATGCATTCTTCAAATGTAACTGAGACTTTGGCCCAGTCATACTGAATAAGATAAATACTGAATTGAGAAGGGCAAAAATAATCAGGTTGCTTAGAATTTACTAGCAACTTCATATAAATAAAATAAATGCTTCATGATTAGGGAGTCTGAGAATTCATGTTAAATTCGGCCACTATCTTCAATAAATAACGAATGTTATTTGAGTGTTGACTATTTGCCAGTACGGTTCTAAGGCTAGATGTACAGTTGTTACAAAGCAGACCAAAAGCCTACCAGCACGGGGTTTATATTCTTTCCCATTCATGCTGATCTGGGGAATTAATGCACGCATGGCACGACGCACTGAAAATAGTGAGTACTAGATATATATCACTTAGAGATATATCGTTCCATGTACACAATTATCAATATTGATGTTAATTTTGAATCAAAAAGCTGAATTGGCCAAGTTATTTCTACATCATTCTATACCATAAAGATATAAGAACAAAAACTACAGCCCTTTCTACTCAACTCCAGTATGGCAACCTCAAAGCTTCTTATGTGTTCAATGAGAAATAGATCAGAATACTCAACAGAAGTAGTAAGAGGGAGGTAGTGCCATAGTGTGGTGGCTTTTCTTAAACAGTGCTTGTCCGACTCAAGGCCAACAAGTAATATTTCTCAGTGATTTTTTTTTTCTTCTTGTAGAAATATACCAATACCTGCACCACTCTCCTGAAACTTGACAAAATAAATAGAAAATGCAGTCGAGTGTATTAATTAATGCTAGTCTTCTTTGAGTTTAATAACTTACAAATTCAAATGATCCACTTTCTTTCTTGACTGCTTTGAATTTGGAGACTACCAGGCTAGTTAAGAAGACAGAGTACTAATATGGACACAGACAACCCATGTCTGCCCTCAAATATCAACTATCACATTAACTTCTCACAGTGTGGCCTACTCCTACTAGCTAGAAATGATCCCATTGCTATTGGTTCAATGGGTTAAATGGCAAGGGCAATTACATTTTTTTTTTCCTAGGAGGAGAAAAAGATAAAATTGCAAAATGTCATTTTGCAGATCAGGAAGAACCCCAAGATCTTGGTTAGGACCCATAAAATCTAAGGCCTACAGGGGTCAGGCAGGTAGTATCAATGAGAGAAGGGTGAGAGCAATGAGATAAAGTGAATGGTTCTCAACCTCAGTGTCAAGGGCGCTAGGGAGAAGGGAAGATATGGTGAGCTTGCGTTCCATCTCAGGCAGCTTCAGATGACTGTCACCATGTGGGAAATCTAGCCTGGTGCTGAAAAATTTTGGAGTTTTCTGAAGTACCTAGAATTTATAGTTTTTGTGTAAAGTATCTTGAATTTAATTGTTAGGCCAAACAGAGCACATCTTTGGCTAAATATAGGGCTACTGTTGAGTAAAGTCTGATCTAAAAGATAATTACCCCTGAGGAGTTTCCTCCAGCCTTTTCCTTTATCAGGTTAACAGCTAGGGAGGGCTTCCTTTTGAGATCACCTGGGGCAATGGGCCTGGAGCTAGTACACTTCAAAGAACAGATGCGGACAGCAGCCAGACTTGGGAGGAGCAAGATGGGGAATAACAAAGTTGCCACTTTAAGGGAGCAGGCAAGTTTAGGCAACTGAGCAAGGATTTAGAGGACGAAGGAACAGCAAAACGATACTAAATTAGGGAGGTCAGATCCTAGCTGAAGAGTGCTCTGGAAAGAATCCAGGGAGAGAAAGAAAGATAGTGCTGTGGGAAATACAAGAAAAAACAATTTTTCCTACTTCACAGTTTTGCCTGGGGCCGTCTGTGAACCTGTTTGTGTGAAAGTAAGAACAGAACTTTGGTCTCCAAAGAGAATCCCCTCAGCCCAGAAGCAAGAAAGATTACAGGAATGACACCCAATAATCCTACTTAGGGTCACATTGCCTGCCTCTAAAGATTGCAGGTAAGGGGCTGGCTCCGTGGCCGAGTGGTTAAGTTCTCGTGCTCCGCTGCAGCAGCCCAGGGTTCGGATCCTGGACGCGGACATGGCACTGCTCATCAGGCCACATTGAGGCGGCGTCCCACATCCCACAACTAGAAGGACCTGCAACTAAGATATACAACTGTGTACAGGGGGCGTTGGGGGAGATAAAGCAGAAAACAAAAAAAAGATTGACAACAGTTAAAAAAAAAAAGATTGCAGGTAAAGGTTGCAGTTCTGGGTTTTTTTTAATTCCAGGTTTTTCCTTTTTAAATGATAATTGACTAACACAGTTTCTAGGCCCAGGAATAATGAGATTTTAGTCATCATTAGACAAAATCATACTGAATATAAACATTATCTATTTTCCACCATGTTTTCATCTTTGTATGCAGCGTTTGTCAGCACAGCAGCCATGGACAATGATAAAGTGTGTTTTTCTGCTTGGGTGGTTAGCCCTGTCATTTTTACAAGTGACAAAATAAAAATCTGCTGAAGAGTGAACATGCTGCTTTCCCTGTGTCATCTCAGCCCTGCGGGTCATTTTATTATAAAAATGTAAAAATCCAGTCAATTTTATTTAATCAGCTGAAAAGGAAAAGTGTTTCCAGGTCATTAATCAAGTGCTCCTTCTCTGTGGGACTTGTCTCTTCAGAAACTGCCGTATGAATCATTAATAAAGCTGGAAAGATTCTTTTGCCAGCAGGTTTTTGAGAAACCTAGATGTTATTAATATAACAGAAGTAAAGTAATTTTAGGTCAAGAAATAAAGCCTTCTGTAGCTGTTGCCTACAGAACTACATCTATGTTATTAAAAGCAGCTAATTCTTTACTTTCTAAACATTTAATTGTTGGAAATGTTGGGAAATGCTCAGCTGTTTAGATTGTATATGATTATATATTCCATAATTACATGTTTTCTTGAATGTTACCTAACCTTATATTTACAGTAAACTTTTATTATGTGAATTGATCAAAACATAATGAGACAGTAGGAAGAGATAATTACTACTGTATCTATAATAATAATAATGATAGTAATTAAACACAGCAAACTGCATTCACATAATGTCAAGCTTGTGCTTAAACCCATAAAAGCAAGTCATGAAATACAAGCTTGAAATTCCCTCCTGGAAGAATTTTGTTGCTTATGTTGATATTGTTCCTGGGGTTTTATTTTTAAAACGTGGTCTTGATATACATGAAGAATTTTCTAGTATTTGATCAGCAGTTGTCACTCACATTAGAGATCATCTTATGATTAAACCCACCCTTTTTTCAAGCCATCCTTACAAGGAAACCAAATAAGAAAGTCAGAAGATATGCGAGAAGAGAAAGAGGAGCCAACTTTCTGAAAGACTATGAATGGCTGTTTCACAACTCTAAAGAGAGTCGAGAATAGGCAACATTAACAATATGCAATTGCATTAAGTAATCCTGTAATCTTTCAATTTGTAAATTACGTTTGTGGATTAAAAGATCACAGGGACTACATTCTCTGTTTTTTTCTCACTGGCAGTTGTCTTATTCCCTTCAGGCTACTACAACAAAATACCATAGACTAGGTGACTTATGAACAACAGAAATTTATTTCTCATAGTTCTTGCGCTGGAAGTCCAAGATCAAGGCACTGGCAGATATGCTGTCTGGTAAGAACCCACTTCCTGGTTCACAGGCTGCTATCTTTTTGCTCACATGATAGAAGGAGGTGAGGGAGCTCTCTAGATTCCTCTTTTGTAAGGACACTAATGCCATTCATGAGGACTCCACCCTCATGACCTAATTGCCTCCCAAAGGCCTCACCTCTAAATGCTATCATACTGGGGATAAGGTTTCAACATTTGAATTCTGGGGGGACACAGTCATTCAATCTATAGTATCAATGTAACACAATCACTCTAGAATTTATAGGAAATCTGCTTCTGCTTTGGATGTCCACCATTAGGTGCTTTTTACTTTATATCAGTTTATGGTATTAACTTTTGAGATTTAAATTCATGTACCCCTGCTCGAACTTTCAGATATTTCTCCAAAAAAGCTGTGACAGTGGCTTATCCATCCCATGTCTAAGATTACAATTCAATACTTAATAGATGTACTCTTTACTCATGTATAATCATGTGCCAAACATATGAAAACTCCTTTTTTTAATTGTAAAATCAGGTCTGATGATTGTTTATATCACATATGAACTCATTTACTCACACACACACACACACACACACACACACATATGCTTAAAACATATATATACAAGCTATGCTTCCCTACCTTTAAGTATCATTTGAGTCATTAGTCAAACAGTACATAACCTCAGGTGGATCGCTGAAGAACATTAATCAAAAGAAATCTCTTAGCAATTTTTGTAACAATACAAGCACATTAACAAAAGAGCTTACCTTTGCTTTGGCACATATTGAAAGGAGTTGTCTTTTCTTGTAAAATTATATTCTTAATCTGAAAAGCCAAAAAGATTTATGTCTATTGAACATTTTTATTGAGTTGAACAATCTGTTTGCAGGTCACCAAAACCAGATCATAGCAATCTACCTCAAATAAATTATAAATTAAATATCCAAAATGATCTTATAAAGCATGTAACATGTGATTTATGACATAGCAACACATGGGAGAAATACACAAGCCAATCTCAAAGAGAGGGGTTTGGGGTCAGTCAAGCAGTTCTGACTGAATGAGGTTATGATTGAGCTGAGTCTTCAAAGACCAGAGGAGTTAGCTAGGAGAAGTCGGGTGAGAAGTGGGAGAAGTAAACCCATTTCAGATATGGGGCACATTTAAAGGCCCAAAGTATGAAAAGTATGGCTGTAGCAGAGGGTTCAAGTGATGAGCAAATGAACTAACATATGACAGAGCACTTGGCAGATATGGTGGTACGCAAATGAAGACATTGCCGTTATTGTCACCATTTTCGATTATCTGAACCTTTCAGTGACTTCATCAGCGTTAGGGAAGAGAATATAAGCTTCGTGAGGCCAGGTATCTGTGTTCCCTATGTATCTCAAACACCTACATCATTATCTGGTATATGTTAGGGACTTGATATGCAATGTTTTGACTGAATGAAGAAAAGAAAAATAAATAAATATAATTGGTGTACAAGGTAGGAGAAAGAGTAAGAGATAAGCCTAGACTCATAAGCAGGGACCAGATCACAAGGGGTAACAAACACTATGGTAATGTGTCTGGCTTTAATTATGAAAATTATGACTTCATATTGAACAATTTTAAAATCCGAAAATACATTATTAGATTTTCATTTCAGAAAGCTCGTCTTGGTAATTGTGTAGGGGAGGAGAAGAGGAGGGTTGATAACCAAGTACGTTAGCATTGTAAATATTACCTACCATACAGTTGAACCTAGATTTCCTTAAAAACAATCAGCTGCTCCAGCAATGGAGCTAAAAGCAGCGGAAAGAAAAACCAGGATCTAGCCAGAGATTGTGTTCATTTGCGTGCACTCTGCTCTCTTTACTCTTGGTCTCACAAGGTTTTTTTTTTGAACCTCTCGGCTAATGGGACAGTAATTATACTCATGATTATATTTCTTCTTGCCCATGAATTTTACATTATGATAAATGAGAAATTGTTTAAGGCAGATTTCATTTGCTAAACATTTTCGTAGTTGCTTATCTACATGCAAGTAATTATTGACTTAATAAAATTTTTCAGTTACTGAACCGAACTAAGTACCCATAACAAGTTGCACAAACTATTAGTCATCTGCTCAGCTATTTTGTCTTCTGTTTCCCAGTAAATTCATTTCTTATCATTTTTCTATTTTTCTATCTATTCATGTAATGTAGTTTTTAATTACATTTATTTTTTAAATTCACATATATATTATCATAAACAAAACAAGATCTCCTTTCCCCTATTTCACACATTTCTTTCTAGCATCCACAAATCCATAATTTACCATGGCATTTGGACAATATCAGTAGACAGACACATATTTGTGCTTTGTATTAGTTTTGCATTAGTTTTCACGTAAGTAATATTCCAAACACATGAATTCAGTGCAGTTTAAGAAAGCATGGAACCATGATTTCGATATCTGTGTGAATTTGAGAAAACCAACTAACTTATCCCAGCTCTAGTTTCTTCATTTGAGAAGTAGGGTTACACTTGAATGGCCTATCATTTTTGATGGAATTTGGTATTCAATGGCAAGAGACATAAGCAAGAATCTTGGAAGCTCATAACTGTTCTATGAGGAACTAGAATTATTAACATATTGTCTGAATCAGTCATGACAAGTAACTACTCTGATCAACTGAAAAAATAAATTCTGAAAGTATCTCCCTGGCCAACGTTTCTGGGAAATTTTCTTAATTAGTACTTAATGATAATAGATTAAATTCTGGGTCGCCTAAGAAAAAATGTCAGAAATGTTTTATCTGCATTATTTGCTATGTAACTATATAGAGAATTATTCATAATGTTGACATTTTTATTTATTCTTACCATGTTATCTTCATCACCTAAGTGGTCGATTTTTAGTTAATAATAATAATGGTATTAATAATACCAATTTTTAAACATCGCTTTTCTATTTCAGGAGGTGAGGTATAGTCGTTGTTTCATTTGGTACAAACAACATTACTCAACATTTACTGTCATTAGTCTCCCTCTCTACAGACAAGCAGCTTATAGAAACAGTATTAATTGTTAAATTCTCTCTATGGTAAAGGGGAAATATGAACCCAGCTATTTTCATTCCCAAATCTGTATTCTTCCTGCTAATCATTTTAGTCCATGAATTGAAAGAAAATTTCTAAATTCTGGATTCTTTGGTCTGAACCTTTGTAAAAGTGTGGCAGAAAATGTTATTTGTTCCCTGATATTTATTCTCCCCTGTTTTATTGGCTATAAAACTCCAGCTTTTAGGCTGAGTACATGGCCAGCTGAAAAAAAGACTCATTTTCAAGCCTTCTTTACTATTAGGTGTGGCTAAATTCTAGCTAATGGGATAATAGGCACATGAAATTTAAAGGGTGGGATGCATGCCCTTCTACTCTCTTCTTTTCCATCTTGTTGGCCGGAATGTGGACTTGCTAGTTGGAGCTCAAGCGGGCATCTTGGACCACAAGATTAAAGCTATAAATTGAAGATGGCAGAGCAACAACAAAGAAAGAGTCTGGGTCCACAGTGATGATGTAGTTGTCTTAACTAATTCTGGACTGGAACTTCTGGACGGTGAGAAGAGAAACTTCTGTCTTGTCAAAAACAAAAGCAAAAGCAAAAACCTTTTAATTTTCTTAGGTTGAACTTTAATTTATTGCTTCTTTATGTCCTTCAAGCAAAGATTAAAAGACTTTCCTTTTAAAATAATCATATTTCCAAACAGATATCCAATGTATATATCGAATATGGCAGCTATTTGTATTTCAGGTTAGAATATTCTGAGTGAGTAATTTTCTACATGTAAATACATACCCAAATTAAGATTATTTCAAGGATAGACAGTTGAATCATACTTGAACGAAAATGATGAGTTCAATTATGAAGACCTGCCTTCTGTTTCTATTGTCAGATCTAATGTCTGAATTTAACATGTAGCAATTAACACTGATAAATAAAATAGTCAAATGGCTTGTTTTTGCCTTTCAAAGGTTTGGCTGCTTCAGTTAGACACAACTTTGGTTTTAAAAATCTGTATGTATCAATCAAATTGTCTTCTAGCATAAAATAACATTTCTTTTTGCTTTACTTTATTCAACTTTAGTTAATTACATTTGCATTTCTTGGGATTACAGTTTAGAAACATTGAAGGTCTTACCACAATCTAGTCTATAAAGCACTCTCTCCACTTGCAACCAAATAGAGCAGGGCCCTAGAAATTTAGTGAAGCAAGTAATTAAAAAATAGTAGAATGGGTGATCAGGCCCATGGCCTAGTGGTTAAGTTTGGTGTGCTCTGCTTTGGAAGCCTGGGTTCAGCTCCTGGGCATGGACCTACACCACTTGTTGGTGGCCATGCTGTGGCAGCGACCCACATAAAAAATAGAAGAAGATTGGCACACATGTTAGCTCAGCACAAATCCTCCTCAAGCAAAAAGAGGAAGACTGGCAACAAATGTTAGCTCAGGGTGAATCTTCCTCAGCAAAAAAAAAAGGAGGATAAATAAACAAAATTAGATCTATTTGTAAACCCCCTGTTTGTCATAAGCTGTACTGTGTACTATTTCATTCTTTCCGCATGCATTAGTACCTGGTTAAAGCATACAGGAATCTGTCTTTGAATCAGGTGCTGGATTGAGATAGGAATTTAGGATGCATGGAATAAGAGTTTCTGCCTTTATGGAGTTAACATCACTGCACAAATTCTTATATTTTGACAATCAGGAAAAGAGAGATAAGTTATGGAAGAGCAGAAAAGCATTGTTTTTTGATGTTTGTTTGTCTCATGAATATTATAATTAAAAATAAAAGAATAGTTTGAATCCTTGGGATATACAATAATGTGAAGTTTTGAGTAGCCAAAAGAAGTATCGTTATAATCAAAGCGTCTTGTGGCGGCTGGAAAAGGGAAAATAAGGAGATGTGTCATGATGGTTTTTAAACATTAAATATAGAAATATGAAACTGGGAAGTAGGCTTGCTTCCAAATATGACTCCTGAACTGGGGCAATGGGGAGCATACTAGCCTATTGGACAGTAATTAATCTCTGAATATAGGTGTGCATAATTTGAAACACTGTTAGGCTTTTAACTGTCATGATAAATTTCTTACAGTGACAAATCACATATGAATATGTGCCTACACAATAATGATAAAACTGCTTCCTTTAAAAAAAATTCCAACCTGGGCATGTAGTAAGTCTTGTGCTACTTTCTTTAAAAGTAAAATTGATCATTTACAGTAGTTTTAATTTGGTGAGGAATATGTCCTTTTAATTTCAAAGTTATACTTCATCACGGACTATTATGTTGCTCCTTTCCTGCAGTGAGGCACTGAAGCTTTTGATTCATACTACCCACTGGTCCTCTTATGGTCCACTTCTTTCCTACTCAATTTGTTCCACAGTCAACCACTCAATCACGTGTGTCTAGCTCCCATGATTCCCTGGCATCTTTGTCAGTACAGCACATCTGCATTGTTGCTCACACAGCCCCAGATACGCCAGCTCATCTACTGTATGGTGCTTCAGAATGCTGAGAACATGGAATAATTAGGATGACTTATTAAAGCATGAACCTATGGTTTTGGTTTTAACTAGGCTGTCTATTTGAGATGGATATTAAATTTAATTACAGTTGCCTCCCAATCAAATTCTCCAAGGAACCTGCTCCAAACTCTTTCTTACTTCCTTCAAATAAAAACAAACAAGCAAGCAAACAATAACAACAACAAAACAAAAAACCCACCTCACTCTTTGTGGTTGACCATTCTTTATTGAAAAGCCATCCAGTATGGACTTGCTTATTCTCCATTTTCTCCTCTTGAAATTTTTCCTTGATTTGATCTCAGTGTCTTCCATCTTCCTCTTCAATGCCTAGGGTTCATGGCAGGTTAGGAAGTATTCTCCCAGATGATTCTACTCCCAAATATAAGCTATAGGCAAGAAACAATAGCACTTTGTTAAACTAGCTGCATACGTATTTGAGCTTAAAAATGTGCTATGTGAAATGATATTCTTTGTGGCTATGAATCTGTTCAAAGGAATATACTTAAGGCTCTATGGTGTGACCTTATAGCAAAAGACTGGAAACAACCGAATATCCATAAATATGTTACTGGTTGAATACATTAGGGTAAATCCACAACACAAAATATTTGCAACCATAAAAAGGACCAAGGAATATCTTCAGGTGTTGATATAGAATGATCTTGAAGATGAACTTCGGGTGAAAAAATAAAAATGAAGACAGAGTTTAAAATATATGACTAAGGAAGAGGAGGAATATTAATATACACATGTATTTGCTTATATTTTCAAAATAAACAATGAAAGAATACATTAAAATAAAAATTGTTGCTTATAGGAGGGAGAGAGGGACCCAGAGTGGAGGAGACAGGGATGGAATAAAGACTTTGTGTGTGCACTTTGCTCCCTTTTCCTTTTACTTTGGGATCTTTTATGTTTTCTATAATTCTGTATAGTTAAAGTGAAAAATTAAAAAGCAATCTTTAAAAACTGAAAATCAATGGAAAGAAATGTACCTAATTGTATACATTTTTGTCACAACTACACAGTAAAAGAATTATTTCAAACTATTTTAATTGCTCAGTATTTTAACTTTGCCCCCCAATGAGATATAAGAACAAACAGAGCCAAAACCTCTCTTAAGCTTCGCTTAGGTAGTCTTATTGTTAGTGTGTTGATTTAAAACTATCATAGGTAAAATGTAGGCTAAAGTCAGTATAAATTATTTTATTGTAGTTAGAAACCAACATTTCAATGTAAAATAATGGAGACACTGTAAGGAATCATATTCTCTTTTCTCTGTCGCAATTATTATATTTTTTGTCTGAATTAATGTTGAAATTAATAATAAAACTTTAATTCTTACAAATGGCTTACATTTGTTTATAAGAAACTGTGTGTGTATAGATAGTTAAAGTATATGTTATATAATTATACATAACATATTTTATGCATTTTTTTCTTAAAAGTGCAGATATCTTAGTTCTGTCTACCAAAAGTTCTGAAAGTTATAAGAATATGTCATGAAAGTAAGTTATAAATCAAAGTAAATTAAAAAATAAGGACTTTGATGAAAACATGTCCATACTGTTATTAATCTTCAGAATTTTTCCCCTACTAAAAAATCTAGTCGTATCTTCTTATAATCAAAATTAACATTGGGTAAACTTACTTCCTTATTTGGTCCATTTTGGAGGATCACTCATGCTAAGGACGTTTTCACTGTGTTTGGGTTGCAGTTGGTATATTGCGGAAAATTTTCTCCTCCTGAGTCTTACATGGAGTTGTCTTGGTGTCTTGTGTTACAAAGCAGACCAGAGGTGGATCTACGTTTTGAGTTATGTTCAGGATTTGGGATTAACCACAAGACAAGTTTGGGCAAAACCTCCACTTGCTTATTACTTTAACACCTAAGAGAGAGCATAGCTTAGAATCAGTACCCAACAAATGGGTACTTCAAATAAAAACAAACAAACAAGCAAACAATAACAACAACAAAACAAAAAACCCACCTCACTCTTTGTGGTTGACCATTCTTTATTGAAAAGCCATCCAGTATGGACTTGCTTATTCTCCATTTTCTCCTCTTGAAATTTTTCCTTGATTTGATCTCAGTGTCTTCCATCTTCCTCTTCAATGCCTAGGGTTCATGGCAGGTTAGGAAGTATTCTCCCAGATGATTCTACTCTAATGGCAATATTTAAAGTGATTTTAATATTATTTTCTTCACTGTGCAATCATCCAAGTATATTAATTACTCAAGTACCAAGAGAAATTCTAAGTCAATGCTGTCCAATTTAATATTATGCAAACCATAAATATAATTTTTTTTGAGGGAAATTAGCCCTGAGGTAACATCTGCTGCCAATCCTCCTCTTTTTGCTGAGGAAGATTGGCCCTGAGCTAACATCCATGCCCATCTTCTGCCACTTTATATGTGGGATGCCTGCCACAGCATGGCTTGACAAGCGGCGTGCAGGTCCGCACCCGGGATCCAAGCCAGCAAACCCCAGGGCCACTGAAGTGGAGCATACAAACTCAAACACTGTGCCACTCTGCCAGCCCCGTCACATATATAATTTTAAACCTTGTAGTCTCATTAAAAAAAAGTAGAAAAAATAAGTAAAATTATTGTTAACAATATGTTTTATTTAGCCTACTACATCCAAAATATTATCATTTCTACATGCATTCAATATAAAATATTGAGATATTTTACATTATTTTTTCAATACTAAATCTTTGAAACTCACTGTGTATTTAATACTTCAAGCTTTTCTCATTAGAACTAGCCACATTTCAAGTATTCAATAGCCACATACACAGTGGCTACTGTATTAGATAGCACAATCTAAAGTATAAATAAGATTATAGTAAAAAGATATAACTAATGTAATATAAAAGTTTACATTAATGTAGTGAAAAATAAACTTTAGTGAAAAAACTAATTGTTTAATTATTTTTCACATTACTCAAGGTAGGATTTAGGTAGAGTTAGGGAAATACTAAGGAATAGATTCTCTTTCCAATTTTTGTCACAATTGATTATTTATTACAATCATTGGCCTGAATGAATATGAAATGAGTAATAATGAACTTCCTTTAATTCTTATAAAATTGCTCGCATTTATTTAGCGAAGAAGCCTATAAAATATTTAAAATAAAAATATCTCTATTCAATCTACGGAAAAGAGAGAGGAAAACCTGAGTTGAATTGACTTGAAAGGAGGCTTTGAAATCCTTAAGTGACTTGCTTAAATTCACATGCTGAGTAAAAGGCATAGCAGATGTTAGCATAACAACAGCTGGCAGGGACTGAGTGTTTATCTGGTGCCACTGAATGCCTACTGCACTCAGTAAGGTGGGTACAATTGCTATCCCCATGCTACCAAAGAGGACACTTAGAGAGCCATTAAGTAATGTGCACAATAATGTACAGGCAGAGTATTGCTTCTGGAGCTTGAGTCCTAATCACAATCACACTATTCCATCTTAAAACTAGGTAGTGTGAAATAATTTGGGGCCTAAACCCAAAGTTTTCATTCAAACCAGTCACTCTATGCTAATACAAACTAAAATATTCATAATGCTTGGATAATATGGAGAACACCATATTTATAAATTACTATTTGAAATATGAAAAATGTCACTCCCTTGATGTTTTGACTTTGCCATTGCGAAGCAGTAAGCAAATTGAATGTAGCTGTTTGCAACAGGGCATTTCATCATAATTTAATTGGGAATCTTGACTATTTTTCTGTTCACTTCAGTGGAGGTTTTTCCCCCTCTTCTTTTTATCAGTCCAAGTATTCTAATTGCTATGTTAGTTTCTGGCTAACTGCTTTCTTGGTCAACAGTAAGTGTTGAACTTGTGAAGTCTTACAGCATTTGGCCTGGAGCTGCCACCATGGAAATCAAACCTTAAGCCAGCTGAAGGTATGTGGAAGCATCCGAGAAAGGCAGACCCCTCCTGGGGTAATGGAATAGATGTACAGAAACAACTACCTGCTGCGATAGTATTGGGGTATGTGTGTGTGTGTGTGTGTGTGTGTTTGTGTGTGTGTGTCTGTGTGTGTCTATTTTAGGGGGAAGGAGAGGTAAAATAGAATAAGGTTTTCCTACATGGAACATTCTTACCTTCCCTCATTGTCCATGTTTTCCAAAAAGCCTTTTTCATGGATATGTATCTGAGAGAATAAACCAGAAAGAGTACCTGATATCAACTGCAAACTGTCCATACTGTCCCTTCGGCTGTCTGGACTCACACTGCAGGCCCTTAGTGGACTCCTCCTCCTCCTCCTGTGGTGATCTTGCCTCCTTGATCATGGGAGAGTTATTTCTCACCAACGTCATAGATTTGGACAGCTTTTTGCATTTAGTTTGTGAGCAATTGAAATCTTTGAAAGTTTCCAAGGACTTGGCTGTCACCAGGAGGCCCTTCTTCCATCTCCTAAAGCGTACAACTGAGAACTGGCATTTCAGGAACAATTGCCTTTTTTTGATTCCCTGCTTGTGTTACGGGAGAATGTGTAACCTGATCTCCATTTCTATTCCCAACTCACATAGCTTCCTAGCCAGCAGGTTAGCGGTACATGGAATCGTTGGATTCTCTCAATCTATACTCTAGCTCTGTCCCACCTTCCCAACATCCTTAAAGAGAATGATTCCTTAGGACCTATCTCCCACAAGAAGACTATGCAACATCCAACACATAAGAGCCACAGATGCTGAGATGTTAACAAATTCCTACGATTTGTTATTAAGAAAGTGAATGAATTAAAGAACAATGACGTAATAATAAGCAATCTGATTAACTTTTGGAATATATTATAGTTTAGAAGTTCTCTAGAGAGAATGTCAGAGAAGAGAGATTAGTTGTGGGCCAGAGTAGTTGGGGAAGGCACTCCCTCTCTCTGTAGTCCTCTTTTCATAGTCACATCGGCATGATAAATCCCAGTTGACTCAGAACTGCTAGGTAGTACTCCTGCTTTTCAGCATACCAGCAACTAACTCCATACTCTAGTGTTTTCCAACTATCAATAGAAGTGTTTTCAGTCAACGGTAGTACTTATTACTTAAGTGGTAAATGATACCTTTTCAATTCTGATAAGTTTTATAATTTATCCTACTTGTCATAATCTATATTTACAGATTATTTAAACAACAGTCAACAAATGAGTTCTTCAGAATGCAAGCTTTTATTCTGCCTTTAAAATAAATAGATGTGTATGTACTCATTTGTGCAAATACCACTTGTTCCCCTCTGCTGCCATTTCTGTGACAGCAGTGTGCAGGACTATTCTTTAAGTGATTATATTCTGATGGGAAAACAGCCAAACAAAAACTGTCAGCTATTTCATATACTTTCTAAAGCTATTTAGAAATACAAATTAACATCTAATGTGAAGATCTATAAATATGCGTGAGTAATGTGCTATAAATGTGCATTTTATTTTCTTAGCTTCTCTAAGCTTCTGGCAAAATAGGCTGAACCTTGCCTGCTGAATTTGTTTTTAAGGTGGGTTATGTGGTTTTATGGCACTATGTGAATTGAATCATAGTAAATGGAAATGTCTAGCAATTAAAATAAACAAAGGAAAAGGGCGTAAAAGAAGCAAGATGACCCCCCTGCCTCCCCATTTTTATTGTCTGTTGGAAGAGTTACACTTTAATTAAGTTCTTTCTTGACTTATGAACTCAGAGAAGATTTTCTACTGAAAAAAAATAGCCAGCTCATCACTCAGGGTCTTCGAGGTCTCACAGCTCAGCTCCTGACAACTCTCATGTCAACTGGAGAGTGCCTTCCCTTTGTTCTTTTTGGATGTGGGAGAGGCAAGTTTCTGACAGAGACAAGTTTCAATGTTCTATTTATTTGTCATTTTGGCCTTTCAATGGGTGCAATTTATAAATAGCAAATCATTAATATGCTGAGTAGTTTAAAGAGCTTTTAAAACCACTTGAGAATGGTATAAAGAGATTGTTCTTGTTTTCTTGCTGTGACAAAGAAATGAGGGGAAATTAGTCACTGGCATGTTGCAAGAAGTATCATGCACTTTTATGTTCTCTTCAAATGGATAGGTTGTTCCTCTGCAAAGAGGAGTGGAAACTGTCGTTCCTGGGTCACACAATGAAATGCCGTTCTCTAGTTTCTAACAAACAATCCTGTATGTTTTTCACAAAATTTAATGCTTTCAAGAAAGGTGACATAACTCACATTTAATGAGCTGTGCAATTTACAAGTGCTTTCACTTACATTCCTATCATCGTAGTACTATATTTAGGTATATATTTCTACCGGGAAAAAAATCAATTATATTTTTGGTTCAATGCTAGATGATGAAACTATGACCACATTAATTAGGAGAAAGAAGCTGTTCTTTTCTGTAGTGAAAATTATAGGTGTAACCCAGGGAAACTATTAGAAGCTACTTTAACTCTCTCTCTAGGGAATAATTGTGGCTCCTTGGGGACTCACATTACTTTGTATAATATGATTCTTGATCCACGTGGCAACAGAAAATTTTGTTTCCTGGCTATCTGATTTTGAAATGGAAGGAAACCCATGAAATATATAAGAACGCCTCTGACTTCAGGATGTTATACCAAATTTTAATTTTACGTCTTATTTATTTCACGTGTTTGTTTCCACTGCCACTATCTTAGCCTTATTTACCAATATTTCACTTAACTGGGCTTCCCACACTCGCTCTAACTCCATTCTAACACATTCTCCAATATGTGCCAGAGTGGGCTCATAGACTGCAAATCTGATTGTACCACCCTCATCCTCCCATCGTCTACCCCTTGATTAAAGGCCTTCAATGACCTTTTATTGCTCTTGGGACAAAGATCAAAACCTGACAAATCCTACGTGGCCTGATACCTGGTCTGGCCCTCGTCTTGTCCTGGTCTTCACTCTGATGGGTCACGCACACTTCCTCTGTCCATATCTATGCTTCAGCCACATTGGACTTCTTTTAGTTCTTCTCCTTCGGGAAACTGGTACATCCCATTCTCTCTGCCTGGAACACTTTTCCTTTTACTCTTTGTCTCGTTAACTCCTTCTAATCATTCATCCTTTAGCTCAAACATCATTTCCTCTGGCAAGTCTTCCGTAACTCCCAGTTGAGGCTAGGTTCTTTCATGAAATGCTCTTGTTTTTTAAAGCACGTATCTGAGTACGTCATCATTCAGTCCTGCAACTGTTTGAATCATGTCCACCTATTTGACGGGAATGCTGAAACATGAGTTCCATGGAGAAGAAACCATGCCTGCACTCCGTATTGTTCCTTGTATCCAGCTTACCATGCTTTGTACAGTAGTAGGAACCGAATAAATAGTTTTTGAATGAATGAATGAATATGAATATGAATATGAATACATAAATGAGCACCTGAATCAAGAGATCCATTTCTCAGAAGAAGGTAGCCGGAAAAAAGATATATTTGGGTGTAATTTTGGAATATGTTATGACAGGAAACTCATTCTGAGATTTCTGGGAAGCAGTTAGGTGATGAATTCAGCAGATATTGTGCCAAGAGCTGTCCCCTGGCACTAATGCTGAAAGCATGACACTCAGTTCTCCAGAGACCAAGGCATGAAAATCTACTTGAGAAAAGACCACTGAGGGAATCTTTGAGCATCAGGGTCTTTGGGAAGAGCACTGGTCATTTGGAATAGATGGATGAAAATCTGAAGCTGAATAAGTGCCCTGGAAGAGAGAAACTAGAATAGAATGGCAGTAGACTGATAGCATCTGCCAGAGTGGAACAGTGGAAAATCTGGAGCAGAAGACCAGAGATGTGTGTATGTATGTGTGAGTGGGTGTCTCTGATGAGGCAGGAATGGGGCAGAATCCTCTTAAAGTGGCAGGAGGAATTAAGAAAGAAAATCTCTTTCCTAATTGCTCTAGATGCCCTAGACTAAATCATCTTTGTCATTTGGAGATAAGGAAAATTGGAGGCCATGGGAGGATTGTACAAATAATAAACTCCCACTATGAACTGGATAGTACTGGAAATCAGGATAATATGAAGTCCAAGAATCTTGAATCAATTAGAGCATTTGGACTGAGAGTAGGTCTTGGATACACAGCACTCGACCAAGAGTTAGGCACTAGGAAGGATTACATTAATAAAAAATAGCTATTTCCAAGTCAGAAAACTATGGCACATATTAAAGACTGGCTAAGGCCTGTAAATACATTGTCTGTTCCTTCTGGGAGCCCTCAGGGATGCTGCTGCAGAGCCATTATTTTCTAAACCTCGATACCAAGACACACATACAAGGGTTCCATGAACTAAACAATTCTACTGTTTCAGTCTCTTATAATTCAGCTGCATCCTTAAATACTATCCAAGTGATTTAGAAGATAATAACAAAGCTGAGAGTAACACTGAGCAGCAGCATCCTCTGTAGTCAGTGACAATTTTTGTTCGTTGATTTGTTGTTGTAGTGGTTCAAAGAAATTTAGAATTTCAAGAAATATTTCGTTTAGTTAACTTAATAGAGAGAATGGTTTGCTTTATATTACCTCATGGTGTAATAGAGTTAATTAAAGAAAATTTGAAAGTGGCTTTCCTTCCATCCAGCTCTGAGAAGTTACGCTCGTTCCTCTGTTTAGAGAAGTCCCAGTTGACTGGTACACCTTTGAATCTTCATGGAAGTGAGAAGCAATGCTGGTAGTTATGTTAATACTAATTTGATACACCGAAGAGCGCTCCAAATGTTGTATCCACAAAGTGATTCCTCAGGTTTGGTGAGGGAGAGAAAGAGCCAGTGTGTGCAAAGCCCTGACATTTTTTATCTGATTTAATTATGCAACAACCTCATGGTGTTGTTATAATCATTCCTACTTTAGAGACAATGATGCTCAGGTATGTTAAATCATTTGTCTATTGATATGCAGATTATAAATGATACAGCTGGAATTTGAACCTAATTTTGTCTGCCTCCATATTCACTACAGCATATTCATCTTTTTTTGGCTTTCAAGCCAAGAATAGGATCAGAGAACAAGGGATAGCAAAATGAGGAATCCAAATAGTAGAGCCTCCATTGTTTATTCATCTTAGGAGTCTTTCATATGGTGGAATTTTGCTGATGATTTTCCTATGATATGCCTGCCTGGAAAAAACCCCTATATTAGCTGGAAGGCAGTCCTAGATCTAAGGATAGTGTATCTGAGGCCATAGCTGCAGTGAAAGGACATAGCATTGTGATCAGCACAGGTTAACAGTGGAAGTTCATCCCCTGAGGGAAAATGATGCATAAAAATTTCTGCTCATGCCAACAGAAGCCCCTCAATCCCCAGGAAAAATATAAGAGCTTCATCTTGGACATTGAAATACGTCTATTAAATATCATTAGGATAGCTGGATATATCAGCAGGCCACTGAACCTTCTAGACTACCATTCAGCGAGAGGGCTAGCCTAGAGAAATAATACATTTAGGAATCACTGGTATATACATGTGTTTAAAATCGTGGGATTAGATAAGATAACCTAAGAGAAGTGGATGGTTGGAGAAGGAGAGCCAGGATCCCCAGGGCGGTTGGGCGAGAGCATAGCTGAAGGGGAATGGGCATACAGCTCACAGAGGCTTCTACCAGTGGGACGTAGGTTCAATCCGTTTCTGGTTGTCATTTAGGTAAGTTAGGTCTGTCTACTTTGATCCAACTTAATATCTCCCTCATAACTGCTTAAACACACCACTACCTCGATACATAAAGTACATCTTATAACTAGTGTAAATTCAGCAGAGTTGTAAACATTTCCTGAGATTGCAGTCATAAAATAAATCAGCCCAAGCAATGCTGGCACATAATAAAAGCTTAGAAAGTACTTTTTTTTTATTAACTAAGATGTTCTTACCTGAAGGGGATGTGTGTTCTTCTGATGTTTTGACTTTTGCTAACTATGTAGTTTAGGCAGAAACTGGACATTACTTGGAGAAATTTAAATAGCCTATATTGACTGTCCTAGCTGTAATAAACACATGCACAAAGACACAGGCACACATGCAAATGTAGTTTTGCAAAGTGGACATGGGCCAAAATAATTTTAAAATTAGGCAGCATCACTTATCAGCTGTGTTTCAAAAACTAATGTGATGTTAGTGTGTGTCTGTGCACAAATGTGTGTGCTTAACAAGCTAAGATTTTTTTTTTTTAGTTTTGATTAACATTAGTCAGGATTTTAACATTAGCAGCTCTTAAGACTGATTATGCTTTGGACACCTTAGGATGTCAATCCTCTCCTCAGGCAGTCTGATGTATACCAGGGAGCCAAGAGGAAATACCTTGATTATAAAGTTATCCAGGTTATTTTCAAATAATTGCAAGTAAACAGGAAGCGATGAACTGACATTCTCAAACATTAAAAAAAAAATGTAGTCCTATTGTTTCTGTGATTTGCAAAGTTACTATAGCAATTACTGCTCGTTTATTCAAGGGCCGCTTAATTTATACCAGCAAACTTTCCTTTCTGCTTGATGAGAGTTTTCCCTACTTTTGGCCATACTGAGCAGTTTGTAGTCTGCCCTCACTATGTACAGGGATGTCATAAAACAGAGTCTGTGCAAATCCTGCAGGGCTAGCCTACCCACCAAATCCTGCATCTCTTGAGACAGGATGCGCCTGCTGTTAAGGTCAGGAGGCTTAGATTTATAATGGGGGGAAAAAGCCTATGGAATTTAATCTAAGTGATGGCTCACCATCTCCCCTATGTTTAATGCTTCTCTGTGAGATGATATTGACACTGCTGCCAGGCATACAAGTTTCTCTGTGACAGGAAGACAGAATACAAAACCACACTGAAACAGTGTACTTAGTCTCGACTATTTCATCTCAAGAATGAAGTGCACAATCTTCAGAAATGCTTGGAAGATCAACAGGCATTATTAAGAACCAAACTCATAAGGATATAGACATTTAAAATGTTTAGTCACAGGAGATAAAGTCTGCTATTAAAGAGACATGGTGTTCAGATGAAATTAAAGTTCCAGTGCCCATCTCTGCTTGCTCAGGACTTGACAAATCGCTGACACTAAGGCTATCAAACTTCAGGTTCATCCCCGTCCAGTTCTTGACTAAACTGTGTCATCCTAGACATCCTAAATCCTGGGCTCCCCACTTATCCTGGCCAGTAGGCATCGGGAGCAATCCGATCCTGTACACCTGAGGGAATCCGGAGCCTCTTCAACCTGCTTCCCATTTCATCCTCCACCTCTATTGGACTGAATCTGTTTGAATGTGCCCTGGAATTCTAGGCCAGCTATTGGTGTGCTCTACAGGTCCTTGCTGTAACTTTGAGTTTTATCCTGAATCCCAATATGTAAGTAGCTTCTAACATACTAATATAGTGATTAGTATAGTAATTACCATACTAATTATATAAGACTAATATGCTAATATAGTATTTCAGTCTATAATACTAACATAGCATTTTAGTCTAACTCGATATAGTATGTTGTTTAACTTCTCTAAGTTTCATTCCCCTTTATTGTAAAGTAGAGATGATTATGGTACTAATATTTCCTATCTCATATGTTTCGAGAAATAGATGGGATAATATATAATGTGCATAATGCAGTGCATGCCATATAGTAGTTATTTACTACATAATGATAATTATTATTTGTCTATAATGACCTAGTGTCATTCTCATTGAGGCCATATTTCAGATTCCTCAACACAGCACTCAAGGAAGGAACTTCTGGGTACCTAGGAGATCTGCATTAGACAAAGGTGGTAGAGTCATTTCAGACTGACAGCAAAAGGTTTCGGTGGTGTTGCACCATCATTCTTATAGGGTGTGAGCCAAATACAAACATATCTTCAATACTTTTAATAGTGGAATCTATGTGTTTTATATTTTATATTCCTCTTATTTATACTGAATCTGGAATAGCAGGAAAACTAAAGATGACGCTCTTTACTGAGAGCATGATACAATGTAGTTCGTATATCGTTTATACATAGATACTGATGCTGTGGGTCTGTATGATTCAAACTTCAAGTGATGCTGCATTCAAAGATCACATTTCAACAGCCACCTCCTCCTGCTCCTAGCTCCAAATTAAAAAAACCTTTTCATTCTTTAATTACACATCTTGACTATCATTTTGAAAGAATCAGCATAATCTTCTGAAAGGTGCAAATTCATGTGAAAGAATGGATAGAGAATTTAAAATATTAAGAAACAAATTTATGCCACTTTTTTGTTTATTTAATTCATAAGATTTTCTTCCTAGTCAGTGCAGGCTTTAGAAAAAGACATCATGAGAGAATTCAACTTTAAAAGTTCGACTTTATATTTTCTTAGTGGTTAATTGAGATCAAATTCTCTAGAGAAGTCCATATGACATAAAAAATCAAGTATTTTTTCATTGATTTTATCCCATTCCCAAGACAAAAACTTCATGACATGAAAGATAGGCAGCTTTCAACTCTCAGAATTTCAACCATCATCAGGGTTGTACTTGATCTTTTAAAACTGGAGTTCATATCAGTTTCTTCCTTTCTTTCCTTCCTCCCTTCCTTCCTTTCTTTCTTCCTTTCTTTTTTGTGGTGAGGAAGATTGGCCGTGAACTAACATCTGTTGGCAATCTTCCTCCTTTTTCTTGAGGAAGATTACCCCTGAGCTAACATCTGTGCCCATCTTCCTCTATTTTATGTGCAGGATGCCACCACAGTATGGCTTGATGAGCAGTGTGTAGGTCTGTGCCCGGGATCCAAAGCCGAGAACCCCAGGCCACCAAAGTGGAGCACAGGATATTAACCATCATATCACTTTCTGATTCACAAATATCTGTTTTAAATTAATCAGAATTTATGATAAAAAATTTCTTTCGTGATTGTATGGCATAGAATTCATTATGTGTGTTCACAATATTTAGAACTTCACAACGACCTGAGAGATAAGCAGGGCAGGCATTTTTGTCTTGACCCAAGGGATGAGGAAGGAGAGTGTTAAGTGGCCTCTGCCTAAGTAACTAGTTAGAGACCTAGATCCCAAGTCTCCTTACTTCTAGTCCAGCTCTCTTCCTACTACCTTTCAGTATCCTTTCCTCAGAAACAGAGTGGAAGTGGAAACTCAACTATATACACAAAGAGAATGTTCCTGTACTCAGGGTCTGAAACACACTTGTATAGCTGCATGTTGGAAATGTGCTGGAATTCACGGGGACTGAACTTGAAGAGGCTCAAGGATATCATCTCCCTCCCTAATAGAAAACCCACCGAGAAAATAATTCTTTACACTCAAAAGATCCAGTGATGGAAAGTACAGAAGAACTCACTAGGATTTCCACTCAGACTTGAAGTACGAGCCTCGGCAAAACGTTATTAAAGCCGCTGTCCTGCAGTTTTAACATAAAAGTTTAAGGCCTTTGAACAGATGACAGGAGCTTTCTAGGAGGATTTTGAAGTAGTACCCTGGTTTTTACTAAGTATTCTTACCCAAGAAACCCTTGAGAAATAGGCACAAACAGTTTTGGGATCCCTCAAGCTTTAATATTATTACTTACTTAGGTTTACCTACAAGATATAAAATACCTAAGTATTTAATAGTAAAATTTAAACTGAGGTACTGAAAAATTTTTACAAAAGGAACAGAGATTTATGTTACTGAATTCAATTAGTTAACACCAAAGGAAAATGAAATAGAAAAACTTTTAATTAGAAAACACACTCACAGAGTAATTAGAAAACTTATTTTTTAAAATTAAATAAGAAGTAACAAAGAATGGTTGGCTGTATGTGCCTATGTGTGTTTGTGTGTGTGTGTCTGTCTGTGTGTGTGTACATGCCTCCCATCAAAACTGTTTTGGGTTTAGTGTGAAAATTTCTCATCTTCTGGTGCCTGTAAGAATTAATTTATCAGATTAGTTGTTATACACCTCAAAAGGCAGAAGAAGCCAGACCTAAGCTTGAGGGGACAATTAAGTAACTAGTCAGTTATCTATTAACTGGAAAGAAAATGCTAGAAGCTTTATGGTGACTGAACTCAGGAATTTAGAGCAACGGTCTAGAGCACCTCAGCTCAGTGACACAAAGGGCAAAGGCTACGCTTGGGCAGTGGGCTTCCTGGAGGCTGGAATGCACAGAAAGGGAGCCGTGAAGACCACGCTAGCCTTCTAATGTTTCCTCAGGCAGAGCCTTGTCAGGTTGTCAGAAAAGCTGGGTATATCTCTCTATTGCTTTTTCTCATTTAATTATCACAATACCTCAGTGAGAAAGGTATCATTCTTAGCTTGGAGTATACTGAAACCTCAGAGAGAGAAGAGGAACGTGACTTGCTCAATATCTGAGATTTGAATCCAAATCCAGTCCTCAGTTAAAATTTTCTATCCATTTCCCTCCATTCGTTCTCGGATTGAACTCTTTTATAGATCAGAAAACTTGGGCTATACTTTTTAAAAAAAATGTGCTTAACTTAAAATCTTGACTCTGAAAAAACACTGTTGACCAAAGATCATTTTTAAGTGAGGTGGCATAGTATGAGTGTGTGTGTGTGTGTGTGTATGTGTGAAAGAGAATTAGCTTTTCTTTGATCTTTTCCATCACTTATTGAAATGATGTCACCGCTGATAAGATCTGGAAATTAACATATGTCATGTGACTTAAAATGTCTGTGATATATTTTATTAGTCAGCTGAGGCTGCCCCAGCAAAATACCACAGGCTGGGTAGTTTAAATAACAGAAACTTATTTTCTCACAGTCCTGGAGGCTGGAAGTCCAAGATCAAGGTGTCATCACCATTGGTTTCTGGTGAAGGTGCTCCTCCTGGCTTGCAGATGGCTGGCCACCTTCTCCCTGAGTCCTCACATGGCCTCTCCTTGGTGTGTGTGTGAGAAAGGAGGGGGCTCTGCTGTCTCTTCCTATTGGATTAGGGCCCACTCTCAGGACTTCGTTTAACCTTAACTATCTTCTTAAAGGCTGTATTTCCAAATACAGTCATATTGGGAGTTAGGGCTTCAATATATGAATTTTGGTGGAACACAATTCAGTCCATGACAGTTTGTGCACTCTCAAATATTTGCTAAATGAATGAAAGAATGCTAATTGTAATGAGTGTATCAGCGTGCATGTATATTGTGTTCATGTAGAAGTTTGTGTCGGATGTTTAAGAAACCTAAGTGGATTTTTTTCTTTCTTTTTTCTTCTTTCGAGGAAGATTAGCCCTGAGCTAACATCTGCTGCCAATCCTCCTCTTTAGCTGAGGAAGACTGGCCCTGAGCTAACATCCGTGCTCCTCTTCCTTTACTTTATGTGTGGGACGCCTACCACAGCATGGCTTGCCAAGCAGTGCCGTGTCCACACCCGGGATCCGAACCGGTGAACCCCGGACCGCTGAACCCTGGGCCGCTGAAGTGGAATGTGCACACTTCACTGCTGCACCACTGGGCTGGCCCCTAAGTGGATTTTAACATATAAAAAATGGAAATAATTTGAAATAGTCCCTGAGTTTCAAAAATGGTTTCAAAACTCCACCAATGATATGTAACAAGATAAACTTGAGGCAGGTGTTAAGAACACAAACAAAACTATTTTAAAACTACCAAGGAAAGCTGGAAAATGCTTAGGATAAGACGTGTGTGTGAGATAACCTCATGTCTTCTCTGATCTTAAATCTGAAACTTCTACTTGTGAGAACGCTGAGATTGGAATGCCACGAGCACTTTATTTTATTAAAAATGCATATAACTGTTAGCAAATATTTAATAATGCTTGGGTGTCTTGATATTCAAGATATACTTGAAATATTTCAAATATATGTATTCAAGTTTCAAAATACATCCAGTGGCATACACGGCAGCGCACTGTGGTACTTAAGAACATACGCTGTAGACATTAACTTCTGCTTCAAATCCTGGTTTCACCCTTGGAAATTTTACTTAACAGTTTTGCGATTACATTTTCTCGTCTGTAAAGTAAAGATAATGAAAATACCTTTCTCTAGGTTGTTGTGAAAATACAACGAGATAATATCTGTGTAGAGCTAAGAATAGCACCCATTTCAATAAATGTTAGTTCCTATTGTTATCCTCCAAACAATTGGTGGTAGATCGCTTTTAATATTAAGAAAATATCATCTAAAGTATGATTACTTTTTTGAACTACTCAAACATATTTCTAATTGGATGTGCCTGATCTTTCTATCACTGTGTGTGTATAGAGAGAAAAAATTTAAAAAGCATGAAAAAGTTTGTTAGTATTCTGGGTGTAAACAACGCTTACTTCCTCAGGCATGGAGAATTAAAATGTTACTCAAGGACGTAATAGACAGCTATGGGATGTGCGGGATGCACATTTGTGTATGGAGCATATGGATCTCAAAGGGTAGTCCTAGGTAGCATGGTTTGTTACCACTGGGCTGTTCTCCCCCTTTACAATCCTGTGAAAATCCTTTTGTAATTAGTTGAAGTTAAGAATTCGATGCATAAAAGGAGCTAGACTTTACTGTTACTGATGTGTGAAGTGCTGTGCACATTAACTTTTCTGAACTGCTTAGAACTGGCTGGTGGAAGCAAGTGAATTTGTAAAACTTTGCAGTTCCGCGAGTCTTATCTGTGGACCCCTGCCTGAGACCCTTTCACTGGACCTGGAAGGAAGGTCAAAACTGTTTTCCTGGGGTCGGCCCCATGGCCTAGTGGTTCAGTTCAGTGAGCTCCGCTTCACTGGCCTGGGTTCAGTTCCCGGGCATGGAACTACACCACTTGTTAGTGGCCATGCTGTGGTGGTGACCCAGGTACAAAGCAGAGTAAGACTGGCACAGATGTTAGCTCATGGTGAATCTTCCTCAAGCAAGAAAGAAGAAAAGAGGAAGATGGGAAGCAGATGTTAACTCTGGGCAAATCTTTCTCACCAAAAATGTCTTTTCCATTTCACTGTGTTATTTGCCCTAATGATACAAAAGCAATTGTAGATTAAACTGCTAGTGCCATAGTATAAATCAAGACAGTGATGCCAAAACCTACTGCCATCTTTTTAAGGATATCCTTGACAAGGGAGTAAAAATGAATAATTTTCTTAAATCCTTATCCTTAAGCCTCTTTAATAGTCTGTGTGACAAACTGAGAAATTCATGGCAAGTACTGCTGCATACTGAGTTATGATGATTGTTCCATGAAAAGAATTTATGTGATTGCTCGAGTTATAAGCCAAATTAGCCACATTTCTGTTGGAATACCATTTGTACTTGAAAGAACAACTGACAAACTATGGTTATGCAGACAGAGGTATGTGGGAGATATTTCCTCAAAAATGGACAATGTGAGCCTGTCACTTCGAGGAAAACAAGTCACAGTACTTGTTGTCAGTGATAAAATTTGAGCGTTCAAACAAAAATTGGAATTTAAAATTGTGACCTCAAATTTGACACCTTCCCAATATTTGACTTTTCTAATTGATCTGTAGTGATATTTATGTGTGACCTTTTTTTAGTATTGTATAATTAAATGTATCAATATTTGTACAATCTGCATAATTCAGTGGCCCAATATTTTCCAGAAACCAGTTCACAGTGTAAAATCATGCACGGGTAGGAGACTCATTCAAAGTGAAAAATAGATTAATGAATTTAATGTAACATAGTATGAAAAGTTTCTATAGGTTCAGAGTCCACATTGACACTAACCATTAAGAAATTACCAACGGTTGAGTTTTGGTATAGTAACAACGATAAATATACGCAATTATCTGACAAGGCTATTAAAATACTCCTGGCTTTTCTAACTGCATATCTTCATGAGGCCAGATTTCCTTCATACAGTTCAACAAAGCCGACATACTGAATCAGGTTAAATGCTGAAGCAGACAAGAGAATCTCGCTATCTTCTATTAATGCAGACATTAAAATGATTTTCAAAAATGTGAACAATCCCTTTTTCTCACTAATTATTTTGTTTGGGAAAATGTAGTTATTTTTTATAAACACTATGTTATTTATATTAACATATAATAGGTTTATTACTGTTACTTTTAAATTAATTAATACATGAACATTAAAAGTGTTCTGTTTTAATTTCCAATGTGTTAAATGTCAATAGATATAATCCACATAAGCAAAAGCTCTTCTGGGTCCTCAACATATTTGAAGAGTGAAAGGGGTTCTGAGACCAAAATGTTGGTAAAGCTCTGATGAAATCTGAACCTCTCCTGGAAGCTGGTCCCTCAGTGTGGATGTTGGATGCTGGTAGGGCTCATCTTTGTTGTTTTGTTGTGTCTTGTCATTTGCAGAGCCAATCACTGCACGCCAGTTCATGCTAGATCTGAAAGGAAAATGTCCCAAGGCAACTGGCATACAGTTGGACTTTCAGAGCTTTCCTTTTCTAAAAAAGTAAATACATTCTTTTTAATCTCTACATCCATCAGATCAGTCCTCAATATTTACTACAACTTTACATTTATCAAAACGTGGACTCATATAATGTAATGGCTCTGGCCTTTTTTTGTTATCCTATGTGGCAGCAAATGATTCTAGCACATTGTAAAAATTCAGGTTTTAAATTTCCAAATTAAGAAATATACAAAAGACATTAATTGGGGAAAATATTTGGGGGGCTCCTCCAGGAGCAATAGAGAATTATGTTTCTCCTTTTGGAGAAAAAACAGTCTGTAAGTTCTTAAAAAGTTGTATTGGAACATGTATGCTCATTTTACTAACAAACACATTCTAACTGAAATAAGGAGAGGAATATGGAATGTTTGAAAAATTTTGTGAGAGTCCCTCTTGCCCGGAAATTATGCTTGCTTATAGTTGTCCCCATTGAGTGTATCCTAAATGAGATAAGAAAGCTGTGATTGGAAACCACGTCAGGGCCCCATCTCTGGTCCAGAGGAAGTGGTACCTCCCCTATGGAGACGGTCACCCAGCTTTGATGCCACTTGCATGTAAACTCATCTTTACTGGCTCACCATCCAAATGTTCAGAGAGGTGCTAGGCTACTTGGCTGTTCGAAGAAATTTTTTAAAAATAAGGTAAATAATAGTGTTATTTAAGATATTATCTGAATGTCTAGGATAGAAAATGAAAGCACAGTTAACCCCCTGCTTCATCTCTGTCTCTCAATGTCCCCAAATATCGATTTTATTACAAAGAAAAGAATCAAATTAAGGCTTAAGCAAAGGAAGGGGAGTCACTTGTGATTTTTCTGGGTCTGGAGACGGCATTACGATCTACTAAAAATATATATTTAATTTCTTCCAAAAATAAAATCTTGCTATTTTGATGTCGAAAATACAGGATATTTACTTGTCTTAAGGATGACTAGCTCGAGTTGTAAATAAAGATTGACAAACTATGAGTTCTTTTTTTCAATTGTACGGATGATTTTATTTTACTTTATTTTTACTGGATTGGATGCATTGATTTTGGGTGTTCATCTTATAAAATTCACGTTTTTCTTTTTAAATAGCAATTTTGTTTTTGTATTCCTCTGCACAGTTGAGAAGTTTTTAGCAGAGGGAAAAAGTTTGACATCTGGTATTCAGGATAGCCGCCTTCTGTCATGAATAATGTTGTGTTTCAGACAGAAGGCTCTGGGTGTGAGAGGGGCTTAAAGAGTAGGGGATGCTTCAAATCAGAATGCTTTGGGGGGTCTCCCAAGAAGGTCAGAAGCACTGAGTGTGTAATAAGCAGGGGGCACTCCAGCAGCCATTATCTTCCCTCTGACAGAGCGGCTCACTGACCTGGCATGCTGGCAAATGGAGAGGAAAACTCTGCACCGAGATGTAAATTCCCCATCCAGGTCCCTCATGAATATCTTGTCTCCAGGATTCAAGCCAGTGACCTGGAAAACAAGGTTCCTCCCCAATCAAAATGACAGGCAGAGCTGGTTTCCTGTTAGGAAGACTATGAGTTGTGTAAAAAAATTATGATTTCTGAGGGGAAAAAAATGAGATGTCACACAGAGCAAAATATTACTTTCAAATGGTCCTCTGCCATTCTTTTGAATGGCAGCTGTTAAGAATTCAATTGTGTGTGTGACACACTGGAATCCAGAATGGAAATTCTGTTGGGGGGCAGGAATGAATAGAAATTTTCAATTTAAATAGTTATTTGAGAGTATTTGAATATCTGTCATTCTTTATAGCCTAAAGGTTAATTCTTGAAAAAATAATTTCCATTAGCAACACAAATTCTAACCTTGTCAAATCCTCTTATGTAAGGCATCAGTGCCGAAAGGCATACTCTTGCAAAACTGTACTATTAAATATATAATCCTGGTTTATACTCAATGTTTTCCTCTGGAAGTTTTATTGATTTATCAGTTATGTGTTTATGGAGGATTCATGAAGTTATGTTTACTTTTATGTCCAACATAAAATAATCATGAATCATCAATTTTTTTGAACCACGGAAAACACTGAAATTATGAAAAATATCCAGTGTTACACATTTCAGTGAATGAGATGTCTAAAATTCATATAGCAAAAATGACCATTTTAAAGCATTGTATTGTATAATACTATATTTAGTAAAATGATGCCTTAGAATTTGGTTAAATTTTGGAAAGCATATTTATTTATTTAAAACATTCTGCTTATTTGTAGTAATATATTTTTCTACTTTTTATAATAATTTATAAAACTGCAGCTCAAGACAAATTAAGACAAATAAATGATTCCACCACACAGGGATCAACTTGAAGCAATTAATCGCAGATCAAATATAATGTGCAAAGTGTGTTTGTAAATCATAGCTAAGCCTCTTTTCCCTTCCCAAGAACTGTATTTACACTTATGCCCATTAACATAAAACTTAAAAAAGAGGTTTTGGGGTTCCTAATTCATATAGACATGCATAAATTTTTTATCAGAAAAATAGTAATTTAATGTCCTTTGTTTTTAAAAAATGTGATGATATATTCATCCATTTTTTTTCAAAAATCCACTTTGAAGTTAAAAAAATCACTATCTGAAATAGAAAACAAAAACAAAAACAAATATTTTGGGATTTGTCACTAGGAATTTTATATATACAGATACTTCCCTCTTGTTACTTCCACATGAAATTTCTGCTTGTACCTTGCACTTTTTTTTTAACTTTTGTGTTCATTGTAATCTGAACGCAAATTATATTTAGTGTTGCTATGACCTTTTTCCCAGAGTTGGGAATTGTCTTCCAAAAGATTTGCTTATCATGTGGACGTCTTCAGGCTCCACCATTGGTGCTAAGAATGACTGGTTTTGATGTGATGGAGTTGTTATGAGCCATTTTTGGAAACTACAATTTAAATTTGCACACAGAGCTTAGACAGAATGAATATGTTAATGAACTCTAGCCAAGGATTGCACACTCAAATTATCATCAATTGTGCATGAAATTTTTCCAGGCTATTTCTTGGGAAAATAAGTACTAAATTATGCATTCAACTTAGATTCAGGCGTAAAAATAGGTTTTCACAAATATTTTCAGGTGGTAATTTTTGTGTGTGCAAATACCATACAATCTTGTTATGTGGCATTTTACTTTACTAGATTAAAATCTACATACAAACTACTGCATTCATTGCCACAAAAGTACAGGAAGATTTTTTTGCTACTCTTAAATTATACCCTGGAATAATAAAATTCACTACTGTTTATAAAAACTACCATAAGCATGCCTTCTATTTGCTTCTATGTCCCTGAAATGTGACTTCAATCTACAGAAACAATAGTTAACCATTCATTTTCAGTGAGCATTATAGTAGCAATACTGAGTTCCTCCGGTTTTATATTCAATTTTCAAAGAACTATAAAATGTTAGAACTACATATATCTTCTTGTATTCTTCAACAAAATAACTGCTTCAGATCAAAAGATAATTTTTAAATTATAATCACAGCAAAATTTAATATTAGAAGAAAAAAAGGCAAATGAATGACATTTCTGTGGCTAGAACTAAAAATTTTCTAGTCCAAGATTGTTAATTTTACCAATGAATTTATTATTTGATTATAGCCAAGTAATAAGTAGTCCAAGTAGCAGTTTGCAGGGCAAGTCTTCCTTCTTCACCACAATGATCAGGATTAGAGAAATGTTTCCATATAGTGGGGCTAAGGATAGCAAGCATATGTTGGAAGGAGTCTTGTCTCTTCTTCATTGTGGCCTCAGTTGTGCAGTTAAGAAAGGGTATTGAACTTGAAAGCAGACGCAGAAGAACAAGGACCTTCGTTGTTGGATGAGCAAAGGATGACAGATCTGTAGTAAGAGTGTGAATGGCTGAATATTTTCTCAGGCTCAGAGCTTCAGACACTACATAGTCACTATAAGGGCATCTGAATTGGCTTGCATTGCAGCTTAAGAACCTGTAATCAGGGAGTGATCAGGCTAGAAAGAACCATAAGGAACACAGTCTGATTTTCTTACCATGCTTACAGATAGCTGGGTAGGCTCTAAAGTGGTTGCTGAGTGGTTCAGAGTCACACATAGAACTTCAGTGGCTTCCAAATAAGCTTGTTTATGCTCCAGATTATACTTCAAAGTTTGTTATAGCTGAAATGTCAAAAATACAACTATATTTTTTGTAATAGACATAAAACTAAATAAGTAAATATTTGCAATGAGCTTTGCAATGATCTAACTCAGTTCGAGGGCCTGCTAATGAATTTAGGGGATGGAAATACCCCAAATAGGGGCTGGCCCTGTGATCGAGTGGTTAAGTTTGCGCTCTCTGCTTTGGGTGGCCCAGGGTTTCCCCTGTTCGAATCCTGAGCGCGGACATGGCACTGCTCATCGAGCCATGCTGAGGCGGCATCCCACATGCCACAACTAGAGGGACCCACAACTAAAAATACACAACTATGCACTGGGGGGCTTTAGTGGGAAAAATAAAATCTTTAAAAAAAAATGAAATACCCCGAACAGTCTTGTATCTTTTCATGGCTTTGAAACGATATTGCATTGTTTTAGTAGAAACTAATGATCCAAATCTTTTGAATTAAAAAAAGACATTTCATAGGCTCAGGGAGAGCCATCTGTTAAATTTATGAAGTAGGTAAAAGTTGTTATTGGTATCTTTACTTTTATAAACTGCACCCTTCTCCGCCCAAATTTTCTTTTCATGAGAGTGAGTCTTCTCTTTTGATTTTCCCAAGTCACTCTCCCACTTCCCAAAGTCCATTGCTTCCAGGGTCCCCTAGAACCTCACTATCTGTGGATGTGCACTCTCTGGGCTGAATTCCAAAGTCAGCCTGTTCTGTGCTATCCTACCATCCTCTGTGACTGAAGCATATCCCTAGGTGACAGTATTTGCCAGGGGTTGTTCGGCTGTAAGAAACTGAAGCCCACCTCAACTCATCTAACAAATGAGAATGGCCATCTGGCCAAAGCCAAGAGCAAAAATTGTAGCCATGCCTTCTGTGAAATTGGAAAAGGACCTGGGAGGTCATCTGAAATAAAAGCAATTATCCTCTCCATCTGTTTTTCTCTGGGGTTGCTTGTGTATACGTCTCCTCTCTCCATGCATCTTTTTCTCTTTATCTTCTGAGAGTATGCTCTGCTTTCATGCAGAGGAGGCCTCATTTTGACTTGCCCCCCAAAAGTGACCTCTATATTTGGGGCTAATCACTTTACAAGTCTAGTACCTGAACTTGATCGACCTGATATCTAAGTGAGGCAATTGTAATTTTCTCAGAAAGAGAATCGGATGGGCCCCATGCAGCCGCTGGATTAGGTGTCTACAATTTCTCACTCCTCTTCAAAAAGTTAACTCTTTAGTTTTGTCTAGAAAGATTTCACACACCTTGACCTTTCCCAGCCAGGTTTCTTTACATGTTCATTTATACAATTGTCTCATTTATACACTTGTCTTGTATGTTTCTGCCATAGCTTGCACATAGTTATACCTATTTCTTATGTATAACTTATTAGCGGAACTGCAGAACTTGGTTTATTTTTCTGCTTTGTCCCTTAAAATTTATTTTCCTAAGGAAAAAACTCTACCTTATTTATTTCTCTATTACTAGTGTCTAACATATTGACTGAAAAATTATGCATGTCATTGTAATGAGTGAATTAGTGCCCTGAACACTGCTGCCACCATTGCTTGCGTCACCATCAACATCATCGTCATCACCACTGTATGTATGTAAGAGCTTTAAATGCATATTTTATTTACTTTTCACAGGAAGACAATGAGAGGTAGATGCCTATTTCTGTCTCCCTCTTTCTTTTTCAAATGAGAGATCTGGGTACAGCTTAAAATAAATGGGCCGAGGTCAATATGTTGGTAAGCAGCCAGAGCCAGAGTCTAAATCTAGTCTGACTTTGGAGCCCAAGGTCTTAACACAAAGATATACTCCCTCTAACATTTACTACAGTTGCTCTGAAGTCTGGAGTAAAGATTTGTTAGGCTGCTTAGAGTCAGGGTCACCAAATTATTCACAAAAAGAGGCGCAGTAGAGACATTTGTTGCTTCTCGATCACTGCTCACACAACCCTAGAGTTTGTGTCCTTGTCTCCTTTTTTTCTTCGTGGCTGCATCTCTCTGCAAGCTCTGGTCAAGGCAAAGTCATGGTGATTCTGGTTTACATTGTGAAAGCCAGGAAGAAAACGCACTATTCTGTCAGTAATACATCTGTCTGCGCAGGGAAAACAGAACAAAACAAGACAAACAAACAAAAACTCCAATTCCATGTAACCATCACGGTTCGCAAGGTGATCTAGGGAAAAAAGCGGTAGTTAATTAAGAATGTTTAACATTGTGTGTCACTAATGAATGAATTACTCATATGCTACTATTGGTAATGTTGTACGAGTGATGGTTAACTCTCTTTATAAAATCCGAAACGCCCTTTATAACTGACTCAGGGCTGTATTTCCGAGCTCTCTCCCATGCATCCCTGTTTCTGGTCATTTCTGACCATGTGAAGTCCAAAAACAGTAACAGCAGCAGAAATGTTTTGAAAGTTTACCTCGCATCACGTACTTTACATGTATTGTTTTATTTCATCCTGAAAACAACCCTGTGAAAAACAACTTAGTACTATTCCCCTCTTCACAAATTCAGAAACTGAAGCCTAGAGAGATCAAGTAAATCAGCATTAACATGTAGCTAGTGAATAGAAGAAATAGTATTCAAATCAAATTCTGTTTGATTTTAATGCCCGTGATAGCAACTACCACTCTGCCCTAACTCTCGTCATTCTGCCAAGCGTTCCTCATTTTCATGTCTCTGCCCGTGCTGTTTCTCTGTCTGGGTTGAATTCCTCGCTCATCCACCTGGCCTTCTTCAGCCCATCCTTCAAAAGCAGCCCAAGCATCATCACATCTGGGAGGCCTTCCTTACCCACCCTTCTACTACCCCTTGCATTGAGTCAATTGACTCTTTTGGTCTTCTTATTTAGCAACACTGCATTATTGCTTTTATAAAATCATATTAAATTTTTCTACAATGTATTGTAAAGGTGTGCCCCGATATTCCCAATGCCCAGCAAAGTGACTGGCTTGCTGTGAACATAGACGACATACCAAATGGATAAATAAATGAGCTCAGTTGCTGATTTTTAAAAATTCTTTTACTTTATTTTCAGACTAAGAGAAAAATTACAAAGATAGGCAAAAGATATTCAAGTGTACCCTTCATTCAGATTCTACAAATATTGTTTGCTACGTTTACGTTACTTTTCTTTCTCTTTTCCTCTCTCTTTATATATATATATGAATTTTCTCATATATCTCTCATAATATATGAGGGAATGGTATCTAGATCTATCTATACATGCAGATATATAAATGTGTGTATATATATATATATATATGAGAGAAAGAACAAGTTGCAGATACCATGTCCTTTGATTCTTAAATATTCAGTGTTTATGATCCGAGAACAAAGACATTCTCTTATATATCTACAATACAATCATCAAAATAAAGAAATTTGATGATGATTTTAAAACAGTACATTACCTAATTCACAGTCAATTTTGAAATGTCACTAGTTGTCCCAATAAAGTCCTTTTAGCTCTTTATTTCTGGTGCAAGATCACTCATTGTCTTTAGTTTTCATCTCTATTTTAAACTCATTTAATGTGGAATAGTTCTTCACTCTTTTTTTCTCTCACTCATTACTTTGACATACTTTACAGTACATGCCGGTTATGTCCAAGAAGAACCGAAGGCTTTGTCTGATGTTTTGTCTGATTTTTCATCATGATTTGATTCAATTTACGTATTTTTGTCAAGATTTTCACAGAAGTTGTATTGTATTCTTCACAGCGCATCACATCTGGAGGCACAGCTTGTTTTTGTTTTTGTTATTTGTTTTGTTTTTATATTATTGATGATGTTAACTTTTAATCATTCCTTTAAGGTGGTATGCCTCGCTCACTTTAAAGAAGTGGGTAATTAATATGTTATATGTGAGAAGATATTTTGAGCATGTAAGCATTCCTTTCTTCCTACAAATTTTTCATTCCTGCCTGAGTCACTTACCATGGTTATTGCACAGTGGTGATTTTCTTATTCTACATTTTCTGTGCGTTTATAAGTCGGCATTCCACACTAGGGAATCCTCCACTTATTTTAACATGGATGCATGGATTTTTATTTTATTCAGTGGTTTATAACCCATACAAACATTTTTTTAAATCATAAAATGATCTTACATTTGGCGGCTGGGGCCCTCTTAAAGCTGTGTTTCTTTTGCATGTTGTACTGATGATATTTATACAAATATCTTTCTGTTACTTTCCATATAAGAATTTTAAGTGAACAACGTTTTGATGTTCAGAGATAAGGAACTCTGAGATGGAGATAAATGGTTTCCTCAACTCTAGGTGCTATAGTCAGTGGTGTGTTGCAGCTCACTTGAGAAAAGCAATTTCTTGCATCTCTTCCCAGCTCCCAGTAACATCATGATGCTGGCAGTTAGCAATACCCAATCTCATATTTGCTGTTACTTTCTTCTGGCTAACTAAGCATCCTGGGCAGAAGTTGGTGTAGCTTTTCTTGCAATTCCTAATGTTGCATACTGATCTCCTGCCTTAGGACAGAGTCCTAAGGAGTAGGGTGACAGAACGAATGGGAGATAAACAGTAGCTGGGAGTGAATTTCCCCGTTGGTTATTCCTCTCAAACATGTGAAAGAGGCATCATAACCCTAGAGTCATCTGATAAAAAGAGGTCATTCCAAGTCTGTGAGCTTGGTTCTTTGGGGTCTCGGCGGGGTGTGTGCCTGGAGCTGAGGAGGTCCCTTCTGAATGGGCAAATACAATTACCCAGCTTCAATGGATGTAGCTGCCATTTTAGGTTCACTGATTCCTCTTTCCCTGAACCTTGCAGCCCCCACACCAAGTCTTTGTCTCACTGCAGCCCATCACAGAGAGCTGCCCCAGATAACTACAAGTTAAAAATGCTTGGGTGAATTTGTTCTGGAAAGTGGGGTCTCTATCAAATTCTTATTTAAAACGTGTGTGCCCAGCTGGAACATTTATTTATCTCAGATTGATAAGCAAGCCTAGGCTTGTTTTCATCAGCTCCAAAATTTGCTTTGACATGGGAATGTTGACACTACCAACCTGGGCTCAAATTTGATCACTTGCTTTTACTGAAGGGGTTGCCAGCACGCTAGGATTTCTCTAATGTGACAGTACTTGAATGTACTATCCAGCTTTAAATGTTATAACATTTGAAAGGCTTGCTCTAACATTAAGAGGGGTTGTAGCATTCCTGAACAGCTGCAATTGTAAGTATTGTGCTGTTCTCAGAAAGGTAACCAGGAATATGGAAGCTTTACCTACTCTCTTCCAAACCCGTAAAAGATCACTCTTTCTCAGTCTGCTGCTTCCAAAGGAAAGTAGAGAGTATTAGGGGTATAGATAAACATTTTTCTCTTTCTTCTTCGTCTTGGGTCACATAAACTATCTTTTCTTTCTTTTATAATAATTTAAAGATGGAAAAATAAAAATTTTATCCAACTTGCTTTATTACTGGTAAGGTTGTTTCCTGACAAATCTGATTGTGACAAGCAGAGGAATATTAAAGGCTGGCACCTGCTATTAAGTTGGAATTTTTGATGAGGTTCAAAGATGGATCTCCATGACCTGGAAAGATAAATCAAGGTCACTGATTGACTCATGCAAAGTCTTTTCAGCCATTTATATTACAATGTAATTATAGCAAACTGATGTACAATCCTGGAAGAGCTGTAACCTAGTCACATTGATACATATGCATTGTGTGATGAATAAATGAAAAAAGGGAAAAAAACAATCTGCAAAGGAAGTTTCCTATATTCTTCATTATAAGGAAGTTCTAGTTCCTGCACAGCTCCCTTAAAGATTAGTTTCCAGCTTTCTATCCTTCAGTGATATTCAGATTGTCTTGATTTACTGTAATTTTGCTAGTATTCACTCTTTATTATTATTATTTGCATTTAAAACATAGTCCTATTATTTTGCCTGATCTTAGAAATGAGTATTATTTCAGAGCTGAAACATTCTCTGATTAGAGTATTGAAGAAAATCTAAACATCTGTTGGCACATCTTGAAGAAACATCAAATCAAAGCGTGTATTGAGGTTTCCTATGCTGCAGTGGCTTTGGGAAATTGTGAGAGGAGTGAAATGTTCATATTTCCAGAAGTTTCTTCCTCATTTATCTCAGATTTAGACTTGGAAGTATTAAGTCAGCTTTTAGCTCCCCTGTCAAGGAATAGCGGTATAATTGTATGAAGAGAAGCATTATACATGTGTCAGGGATGCAACTTTTTGTTTGCAATCTTTTCTTTCTTGGATGAAAAGGAAAAAGATGATTGACATGTAGGTTACCTCAAGTATGAAAGAGAATAGTCAAAAACTCATTGATTAAAAGAGTGTAATAAGGGGTTATTTAGCCTTTTCCTTGGTTTTAATCAAGAGTAGTTCCTTTCCTCAGTCATTCTTTGGAGAAAAGAAAAACAAACAAACAAACATAAAATATCAAGAAGCATAGCTGTGACTAAGGAGTATTGTGACAAAATTCTTTGTACCCAAGGAAAGGGGAAATAAAGGACACAGGTGGATGGGCTTTTTCCTTTTTTCCTTCCTAACTCCAGGAAATTCCAGTACCCTGTTGCACCTCAGGTAGTCAATAGCTAAATGCACTGCTTAAACACAGTGTACATATCTAATGCCCATAGATCAGATTCCTTTCTATAGGCATAGGTAAAAGATGTGATTGAAAGCAAAGTTTCACTGTTGTTTAAAAGATTCTTCCTTCAAATGTGTGTGAATCCTCCTACCTCAGGGTTTGTGACTATGCTCCTTTGGGCTGTGTCCCCTAGAAATTTTACACAGCATCCCCTTCATCTAAGATTACATCAAGCTTTTCTTTACCTAGTTCATATTACGGAAACTATCTAATCTGTATTATATCTGTGTCTGTACCTATCCAGCTACCTACATATCTAGCTATCTAGCTACCTAGGTGTCTATATATTTACTACATTATAATGCTGGGAACATCCTAGTATAACTTCCTTCTTCTAGAATATATTATTTGTCATTCTGGGCATATTCTTTCATGTTTTCTCTAAAACCTCAAAGGAGAATCACTGAATTACAGTAATCTTCTTATGACTCCTTTTGTAAAGGCATTTTTAAAATTAAAAATTTGCTATTTCATTTACAAAGTAAATGATCTGAATATTTTTAAAGAGAGGTGGTGATTGTTCAGATCATTTCGAGAAATTATATTACATAGAAATCAAAGTTACCTTCTACAGAACACTATAGCCAAACTCAGAAGTTATGAAAATAGAAAAATAATTTATCTTTTATTGCCTGCTGATTAAAATTTGAGGTCATGTCAACCTTAATTAAGCCTGTAATCTCAAATTTGTGTTTTTATTCTCAATACGACTGGTGACTCTGTCTGTCATAAAGGTGATCTAGCCATACTTGACTGGACAAACCAGGCACCTTATTTTCTCAAGAAAATTCATAATTTAGTGGATGCCATATTAAACATTGGAATAGAGACATGTATAAGCCAGTGAAATAAAGTGGATTCTCATGTCTATAAAATATTTGCATTTGCAGAACGGATAATGTAAGATGTCCTAAAATTTGACTCAAAGGAGCATTCGTCTCCAGGTAAGTGGGAGGGGGCATAGCAACACGTTTAAAAAGCTGAAGAGATTGCAAAACTAAATCACATGAGAAGCTGGAGAGGAGCATAAATAGGATTGCATCTCTGTGCATTTTCAGTAGTTAATATGCAGATAGAGCACTTTTGTGGAATTAGTTTGGCTCCTGTTCAGCTCTCAGCAATATCAATATTAAATCTCTAGTACAGTTGAATAAGTAGGGGATTAACATATTTCCAGATTCATTTTATTATGTACCTTGATGGTTGATTTCTTGTATTGAAAAAAATTCCTTCTGAAGTTCCTCCATAGACAAATGATTTTATTCTAAAGACGTAGGAAATTGTAGACATTTTAGGTGTAACATATCTATTTAGTAGCTTTAAGAAAATTTAAAAGGGTGAGGATTCCTTTCTGCATTATTTTCGCATGACTAACTGTGGCTATTTTTGTACAAATGGCGTTTTCTGGATTCAGTTGATGAATATCAGCTTTGTTGCTAATTTATTAAATATCACATTTAAAATGCTATTAATTACTGCCCCCCTCCCTTTCTTTTTCCCCCTCTCCTTTTTAGGCAAGTAGGTATAACAAAAAAGTGCATGGCTGCTATTCATAATGTTCCCTATAGCAAGTTCTATTTTGCTTGTGCTTGGGTCTGCAATTTTCTTCTTGAAATTTGGCACAATACACATAAAAATTAGAATATCTGCCACTAGTATTGTAGATTGTGCCAGACAGAAGCATCAATATGAAAAAGGAAAAAAAAAAAAACAGCAACAACACTGCCTTTCATAGATCACCCTTCAACCATCATAGTGACAAAATAATTGTAGGACCGGTAAGATTAGTCAGACCACATGGGCACAGGACCCCGAGTCTGTGACAGAAACAAATGTGCTATTAAGAAAGTAGCCAAGTAAGGGCATGCTGTTCTGACACTTCCAGTGCTGCCTGTGAATATAGAATGCCTTCTTTGAGTGAATGTCAGGGCACGGTGATTACCATAATTAAAACATACGTCTATGGCACATTTGTAACTGTTTAAAGTTCCAGCAAGTAAAGATTAGTCACAACTGGAAATCCGCCACAGTGACCATGGCCTAGAGGCACGTCCAAGTTCAGGTATTAGAGGTAACACCCGTATAAAGAAAGCATAGCCCCAAACTCAAGAATTCTGTTTGCCGCGTGGAAATGGGCTACTCGAATCTATTTACTCATGCTACGGTTTGAAAGAAAAATAAACTCACTGGCTTGAACAAATTCCATTTTTCTTACTAGGTGGTGGAAACTGAGAAGCTTTGGGTCTTATGTTTTATAGAGAAGCCAGAAAACATTTCTCCTTCTCTGAGAGCCTAGCAATAAAACCGTCTGGAAAGTCACATTAATGATTATGCATTGAAGGTTGAGTTGACGAGCATCACATCAATTAGTGCCTGGGTGTATTCTAACGTTTCAAACACACTGCCACCATGAATGCTGTACGTGGTGATATGTACCCTGTAGATTAGGGGGGTTTATGTATTCCCAGCACCTGGTTAATTTATTTTTAAAAAACCCACTATATAATTCACCACTGTGCCTCTAAAACTAGCTTTTTGGCACAAAGTAAAAGTTTTGTTTTAATAACAGACTAGTCTAATATGACGTGATGGTAGTACAATGTGACAATTCATTTAATAACCCAGGAAAAGATACAGTTTTATTTTCCAAGAATGGGTATTGCCCAGGAATACTTCTAGTCTATTTTTTAATAAATTAAATCTGTAAAGAATTATGGACAATAAGTTCAAGTAGTTAGCTGCTTTAAAAAGATCTCCTTTAAACTGTCCTTCACAGAGAATGTAAATTTCGGGCACAAAACTTATACATTTTATACTAGAATTTTAAAAGAAGATTTTGGAGATGAGAAAAGAATTCCTTGTTTATACTAATGAACTGACTTATTCAACAAATATTTATTAAATATTTGTACAAGTAGTTATCCAAGGGGGTTCTAACTTAACCTGGAACATCTTTTGAAAAGTTGTGGGTTCCTTTCTTGAGGTCACAATGAATTGGGGCTGCCACTGTCATTTAGTGTGCAGAGCCAGCCCCAGTTATTCTGCAATGCCTGTATTATCTGCCCCTTCTCAGCTAAAGAAGGCATTTTCTACCTCAAACGTCTCTATCTCTTCTTCTCTGGCAGAGAATTTTCTCTAGCATCACAGTTTACTCAGCCACAAGCAGAAATGAGGAGTACTTAGAGACCCCACTGGGTCACGGGAATCCATAGACAAATGTCCCAGCCTTCCTATCCTTGGTGAGACACTTCTCAGGCATGTTCCCCAAGGTTTCTCAGAGGATGCCCAGTGGGCTGGGCCCTATGTACCCACAGCGATATCCACACGTTAATTAACCTTTTATTCCCTTTTTCTTCCTTTCCTGAACCCACATCTTGTCTCATTGTCTGCTTTGGGGGAATGTCAAACTAAGACGCAATGCCTCACAAAGAAGAATTGTCCTGAATCCCTCACAACTATTGAATGTCCTGCTGGGTATTCAGTAGACTATACATGCACACACAACACTTTTATAGACTACATACATATGCAAATATATACACACGTATATATTTACTATTAATAATTAATATATTTAATTAATAAATCTAGAGTCTGTCTATAAATGTGAAGGAGACTTTGCATGGTTTCCATATACGTTACATTTTTCCAGAATACAACTATGGGGAAAATGGGAAGATTTTACTTAGTTTTGTTTCCATCTTCACCAGGAAGTTGTCGGCATTTTGGAAAATCTTGTCACTAGTGGTAGAAATTTCTTTTGAACAGACCGTTGTGGCTGCACTATAGAGAACAGAATGAACAAGCCAGAGCGGATGCTATACACCAAGTAGGAGGCTTTGGCAATTGCTAAAAAGGAAATAATCGTAGCTTGGATTAGAGAAATTGTTATGGATCTCAAAATAATGAAATAGTTTTAAGAAATAATGAAGAGTTAGGACCAATGTATATGGTTTGAGAGAAAGAGAAGCACGAGGAAAGTGCCTGCTGGTTTTCTGGGTGTGTAACTGGGTAGATGGTGGTAGCGACATATACTGAGGCAAGGAAAACTAGAAGGCACCTGTCTTTGCAGGTGAATCCTAAGTTCGGTTTGGACAGATTGAGTTTGAATTGTCACTAAGATACCCAAAGGAAAATGTCAGGTAGGCACCTGAATATATGTCTGGAAACTGGAGAACAGGTCAGGTTCAGAGATATAAAGGCCATATACCATCATCCTGTAGATAGTAATTGATTTTGTTAGCTGTGATTGCCTAAGGAGAGAGTGTAGGGTGAGACAAGAGCACTGATAGGGAGCTTTGAGGGGTTCTGATATTTAATATTTATATGGTGAAAGGAGAAGCCAGTCAGGCAGGGGGAAGCCAGACAAGATGCAAACTTGGCAGCCAGAGGAAGAGAGTGCTTCTAGAAAGATTAAATGTCAAATTCTGCTGAAGGGGCACAATAACAACTAAAAATGAGGAAATGAATTCAAATTTTGGCTCTACCACTGTATGTATTGTAAACCGGGGCAAGTTACTTAAAATTCCCCCATCTGTATAGTCTAGACAGAATTATTGACCTCACAGGAATATTCTTAGGATTAAATGAGATAGTATATGTCTGGAGTTTAGCATACACAATTTCAGTTAATGGAAATTTCACCAAGGGCGGAGAAGAACCCTGGTGAGGTTTACAAGCTTCCTATGACTTTCTTGACACCCACTGTAACCAACAGAAATTTAATCGCTGATTCCTACCTTAAAGAAAGGTAGCAAATCCAAGTAGTATAAAGTGATTCCTAAAGTAATTCCGCTAGCTCAAAATGCAAAGATCCATGGTTGTTACAGGACCTAACACAGTTAAACCACATTTATTGAGCATCATCAGGGAATCACCGGGCCTACATCAGGGCATCTTCCTGATGCTATACTCTACCATGCTACTTAAGTTATTGGTCTGCTTTTTAAAGTGTTTCCTGTCATCTTCTCTCTCTGTAGTCCATGGTAATTTTCAGTTGTGGTCAGGATGCCTGAGACTTATAAGCATTCTCTCCTGCCCCACACAATTGCTAATTTGCTGCTTTAATTAGTTGTGAGGCCACTGCCTTTTTTTTTTCCCCATGATATGGCTTAAGTCTGGGGTAATGGGTAGTTTCTTTATTCAAATTCCTAATGCAGATATACATTAAATATATTTAATGGTAGCCAGGCAAATGTGCTGATTGCCATTTCTAGATGATGTTAAGATAATTCACTATTTATGGCCCAGCCCGGTGGTGCAGCAAAGTTCGCACATTCTGCTTCAGGCAGTGCAGGGTTCGCCGTTCAGATCCCAAGTGTGGATCTATGCACCACTTGTCAAGCCATCTTGTGGCAGACTTCCCACATATAAAGTAGAGGAAGATGGGCACAGACGTTAGCTTAGGGCCAGTCTTCCTCAGCAAAAAGAGGAGGATTGGCAGCAGATGTTAGCTCAGGGCTAATCTTCCTGAAAGAAAAAAAAGAATATTCACTATTCAAATCAATAACTTACTTTAGTTGGTCTCTGTACCTTTAGTATGCATAAGAATCATTGGGAAATAATGTTAGGCTTTTAAGAAATAGTGAAGAGTTAGGACCAATGAATATGGTTTGAGAGAAAGAGAAGCAGGAGGAGAGTGCCTGCTGGCTTCCTGGGTGTATAATTGGGTGGAGCTTGTTAAAAACTCTCAATCTCAGCCGTTGCTACCAGAGCTTCTGATTCAACAGGTCTTGTTTGGCACTCAGGGGTCTTAATTACTAAAAAAACACTAACACAATTCTGACATATATCGAGAAGGTAGTGCAGAGGTGTAGTGACTTGAAATTGTGGACTGTCTACACATACTGATTGCAATCCTAGCTCTGTCACGACTAGCTGTGAGACCTTAGGCAATTTACTTACCCTTACATCTCCTTATACAGAAAATGAAACTCATAATAGTAGCTAGTTAATGGTTTATTGTGAGGATTAAATGTGTCAATCATAAAAGCCTCAGCACAGGACCTGGCACATACTAAGCGCTCATCTTAGGCTGAGCTCCCTGGAAAGCAGAGCCTCAAACAAGGATTTGGGTCAATTGCTTATTGGAGAAGTGATTTTAGAAACAAAAGGAGAGAGAAAGGGAAGGGAGAATAGCCAGTAGAAGGTGACATCATGGGCTGGTTACCCCTGTGTACAACTGGGGTTCAGTACCATAGGGACTTTCTGAGGGACATTTTAAAATTGCCCCACTAGAGAAAAGGGAAGCTGGGGAATTTATCCACCAACTCCTGTCCCTCATTGGTTGAAATTTGCCCTAGGGAAGTAACTTCCCTTGCTTTTGGGCTGTGCCTGTGCATGGCAGATCTGTCTTCCCTGGCTTCAGAGAAAGCCTTGAGGCTCAAAGCAGCAACACCATTGGCAATTTGATAGAGACTCTGGTATTATGCATGAAACTGTCAACCACAGCTGAGCTGAGATGGGGGGGGGGGGGGGGGGGTTATGCGATGGGATCCATCACAGGCAGCTGCCACAATTGGTAAATCTGAAGGGCACATTATGTGCTTAATAAATGTTAGTCACTGTTATCAGGTTTTAGACGTTGTGCCAAGTTTTTACCTGCTTTTTCCATTTACTTTCATGAAAACCCTTTGAGGTATTACTACATCCATTTTGCAGAAACTGAAAGCTGGAGAGATTAATTAAAATTAAAATGCATGATATCACACTTAGAAGAGCTAGATAAGTTTTACAACTAAGTTGTCTTTTGCCATAATGCTATTTACCTTGATAGGGATGAATCTGAATGGTGGTAAGAGAGAAGAAATGTATATCCTCAGAGTTTAAGGTCTCGAAGTACTTAGAGCATCTCCAATTTGTACTCCTACTCTTTACAGTCAGCTCTTAATTATTTGTGGATTAGATTATGTACAGCTGACCTAAGTTTTCCTCCATCCTCATTTCTCTTGGCTTTTTGCTGTCGAGTAGTTCCTCTAAGGCTGCTTGTGAAATCCTGGTCAGGTGAGTTTTATAACTTATTAGTAGCTCGTATCTCAGTTTGATGGAAAAGAATTTAAAGGTTATAGCATGGATGGATGTATTATTTAGTTAGCCACCTAATCTTTGAATTATGGAATTTAAGAGTTAAATATTGCCTTAAAAGTCATCTAATTGGCTTAGTTTCCTAATGGGTAAGTTGTTTTTTGTCAAAATTTTTAAGATCTCACCCTAAAATGAATGATAAAATTATTTTTGAAGCTAATGAAAACCATAAAAGTACATAAATAAACTGCCAGTCATTTGCACCTAATGATTTTTTGGCAGATATGAGTAAGAAAATAATTTTTAGTATGTCCGTTTTGCAAAAATGAAAATTGGTATAATCAAAGAAACTATGTGACAAGCCTGAACTGACTGACTGTTCCTCTTGAATTAAAAACAATTACTTGGAAATTTCACCTTGGATTTTAATTAATATCATAAAATGAAATGCAACAGATTCCTTGCAAGACCCTTCCATGTTCCAGCAGGGTTGAAACAATGCCTCAAAAGGAACATTTTTTAAAAAAAGACTATTTTGCTAAGATTGAAATGTGTAGTCTCTGATATGCTGAGGAGTGATTTTGAAGTGGGACCTGGTGCTGTGTCTGCACTTGCGCCGAGCACACCAGCTGTGCCAGTTGTTCTGTTGGAAGGAGTTCCTGCTGAGAGAGAAGCCTGCATGTGTTCCCTAATTTCCTGAATTATCATAGCCTCATAATCAGTTCCTAAGCCATGACGCCATTATGAAGACTGAAATACCAGGTTCCGGGGGAGTTTCTAGGAGATGTAGTGTGAAGTGGAATATTTTATTTAACCTCATCACTCAATGTGTGTGTGTGTGTGCACGCGTATGAATTTATACATGTATGTATATACACATAGATTCTTATGTTTGCCTTGCCTAAGCCATGAGCCACTTATGTTAATTTATCATAATGAGGTTTCAGACTCTAGATGGTCTTCAAGTGGTTAAGTAAGAAATATTATCTCACTTAAGATGGCTGAAACAGACAAAATATATTTGGGTTGTGCATTCACTGAGAGTAAAAAAAAATTATGTCCTACAGACACACTGCAGGGTCCAAAATAGTGGATACACTTTTAATTGAAAATGACAATGGTATTCTTTTCATAGTTTAGTGATCGTAGTTCTTTGCATGGGAGTGGATACATGAAGTAAATTGATCCATAATAACCACATTTTTATGAGCCTCCAGTATTCCTTGTTTATCCTTTAAATATTCTTTTTTTTTAAATTATTTTATTTTATTTTTTATTGAGTTCATAATAGTTTACATCAATGTGAGATTTCAGTTGTACATTATTTTTATTGTTATTTTTTGAGGAAGATTAGCCCTGAGCTAACTACTGCCAGTCCTCTTCCTTTTGCTGAGGAAGCCTGGCCCTGAGCTAACACCCATGCCCATCTTCCTCTACTTTATATGTGGGATGCCTACCACAGCATGGCATGCCAAGTGGTACCATGTCCACACCTGGGATCCGAACCGGCAAACCACGGGCTGCCAAGAAGCGGAACGTGCTCATTTAACCAATGTGCCACTGGGCCGGCCCCTCGTACATTATTTCTTGACTGTCACCACATAAGTGCTCCCCTTCACCGCTGTGCCCACCTCCCACACCCCTTCCCCTGGTAACCACTGTTTTCTTTGTTCATGTATTTGTTTATATCCCACATATGGGTGAAATCATGTTGTGTTTGTCTTTCTCACACTGGGTTATTTCACTTAGCATAATTCCCTCCAGGTCATTCCATGTTATTGCAAATGGGATGAATTTGTCTTTTTTCTGGCTGAGTAGTATTCCACTGTATATATATGTATATATATATATATATATATATATATATATATACCACATCTTCCTTATCCAATCATCAGTCCATGGGCACTTGGATTGTTTCCATGTCTTGGCTGTTGGGAATAGTGTTGCAACGAACATAGGGAAGCATATGTTACTTTGGATTGTTGATTTCAAATTGTTTTGGTAGACACCCAGTAGTGGGATAGCTGGGTCATGTGGTAGTTCTATTTTTAGTTTTTTGAGGAATCTCCATACTGTCTTCCATAGAGGCTGCACCAGTTTGCAGTAAATGTTCTTAAAGCTGCCACTTTATTCCACACAGTTTAGCATCGCGTAGAGACATTATAGACTTTTGCAATTGGTGAGAATTTAAAATTTTAAATTCAGAGAACAATGATTGTTATTATTAGGAATACTAACTTTTTATAGAACATTTTGATAGGGTTAAATAATAAAATCTGTCTCCCTTCCTTTACACTTTTCAATTGCAATTATTGATAACACTAAGTTTATAATGTTTAAAACTCAAAGGTTTCAAGCATGGATAGATGATGGAAGGTGTGATACTATAAAAAACAAGATAGGGTGTCCAGGAGAGGAGCCCAGGTTCTGAGAAAATGAAATGCTTACATTAAGGCCTGTTGGGTCTAAAGTGGTGACGAGACATTCATGTGGAAGAATCAGCAGGTCATTTTTGCATGCTCTAGTGAGCCAAAGGCTCAGATTCCCTCAAGCAATTAATAATGTTTACTTCTTCATGTTTGAAGTGACCCTATGAATTCATAAAAAATGTTCAAATTAATTTGATGAGAAGAACAAATGTGAGCAACAGTAAGTATCAAAATAAAGTCTCAAATGTTTGTGCGTCTCGTTTGGCGTGGACACAGCTCTCGCCTACCTATGAAGGTCACAGGAATGAATTATCCAGGCCCAAATTGCCACCTACGTGCTGATGACTCACTTATCTATATTTCTAGACTAGATTTCTTTCTAAAGCCCACTGGATGAGTCCGCTTCAATGACCACAGGGCATTTATGCCAAATATGCTAAAAAGAGAGGTCAGACTTCTCCCATCCAGCATCTGTTCCTCCTGTGTTCTTTATGTCAGTGAAGAACATCTCAAGCCTATAAAATTAAAGTCCCAGAAATTGTGTATATTTAAACTTATAGAAATTTATTTCTTTTTAAAAAAGCAGTATGAATGGAATATTTCTTTATCTCCCTCTTTTCATCTTCATTTGGAAATGGTCCCCAAATAAGACTGTAGTTTACAATTTGTCATTTTTAACATGTATGGTTATTATAGCCTGCCTTCTTGGAATTAAAAACTTATGAATAAAATGTCTTATGTGTCTCTTCTACTCTAAATCACCCTCCAAACAAACAAATTCCCCAAACAGAAGTAAGTTGCTCTTTACTTATGAGGCCCTCTACCATGGGTTAGTGGTTCATGGTTCACGATAGCAATAAACTTCCGCTAGAGACTCCATCATTTAGTTTCCACCATATTCAATGAAAAGAAAATTCATTTCAATACCTGATGATACTGGCCATGTGCTCTTCTGTGAAAGAGATGGGGGTGGGAGTGGGGGTGAGGAAACACTCTTATCTGGCTTATTTATTTATTTAATTTCATGTTCTACTCCCATAATTCCTGTTGAGTACGTTCCAGCATCTTGATAAGTTAGAAACTGCAGAATGCGCAGTCTCAGTGCCAGGCTGCTACAGCTCTAAGCTGATTTACAGAGGCATCAGAACAACAGAGCAACAGCTCTGTTACTTCCTGCGTCAAGCTTATTCCAATGCAAAACTTGACTGCTAATACCAGAAAAGTGGCTAAAAGGAAAAACAATCAAATTATAATAAAAAATTATTTTATATGCTTAAAATATGCTTACATCCTAATATGCTGAGATCTTGGTATTTGTTATTATTTCTTTATTTTTGTGAAGTGTGATTGCTATATGGTAAAGTACTTCAATAACTAAATCCAAAAGAATGAAGTCTAGGATAACACAATATTATAGTGATTGTTTTAGAAAAAACTAATAAATATTTGTATTATGACAAAAATCTGTGAATTGATAAATGAGATTATTCCTCTTTGATTCCTTGAGTTATCAGTCTACAATTCCATTTACTTGAAAAGTGACAACCACTCTCATCAAGTCAGCTAGAACTTAAGAAAGGGGTTTGGAGAGTTTGGTCAAGTTTTGCTTTCTGCAAATGTTTGCTTTTTAAAATTCTTCATTATAATATTAATATTAAAACAAGAACACAAGTATTCAACATGCTACTGTAATATTCCCTGTCTATATATATGTTAGAGTGAATGAAAACATAATCTACTATAGTATCTCTATGGGGATCAGATTTTCAATTTTGCTGTCAAATTTTAATTCATTATTGGCCAGAGCACTTCCAAGACATTAATATCGAAGCTTTCCTTAACCAGAACACCAGTACACTACCAGCTTGTCAAGATGACTGAGGGTTAAAGATAGTGCATATACGCACCTCTTCCTTCACCAGCATCTCCAACCCCGACTTACTAGGCAGTCATTCTCCAACTATGCTAGTTTTCTACTCGGCTCCATTTTCCTCACATGTTGCAAGCCTTGTAGATGCCCTCTGTATTTACTTCAGGTCTTGTTCTTATATTGCAGGGGCCTCACAGTTCTAATGCAAAAAGATCCTGCCCCTGTGAGTGTTGCTAAGGTAGCCCTTGTCTGCTGAGCTACCCTCACTCTGCTCAGTTTCTTTGCACAGTGCCGTGTGTGATATCACGATGCTGAATTCAAGTTTGTTTTCTTTCTTTGTTGAACTCAACAACTGCTTATAAATTTGAGCTTTCTTCTTTTTGTTTTCTTTTTGAATTTGGCAACTATTTTTAAGATTGAACTTTTGTATACTTTTTGCTTTTTGTTTTCTTTTGTTCTGTTGAAAGAAATATTCTCATTATAAAAATATAATAATGCAGAAAAATAAAAGAATATAACTATCAACTTAATTCACATCAGTCACCCAGGAATAGCTAGTTTAATATGAGGTCTCCTCACATATATACACATATTAATAAGGGTCTCTTGAAGGAGAGCTACCATGCCAACCCTAGACCACCCACTCCAGACCTTAACCGGAGAGAAAAACATGATCTTGTTTAAGGCACCATTATTTTGCATCTCTGTTACTCCCAGTCAAGATTATCCTAATTTAATTTTTTTTAAGTGGGACTTGAAGGAAATGGATCAGTATCCTGAAAACTTAAAGAATGTTCTACTACAAAAAGCAAAAGAAAAAAAAAATAATGAAGATATAAGAGAACATGCAAAAGGTTATGAATTAACGAATAGAAACAAAAACAAGACTCAAAAGTCTAGGGGGAAACAAGGCTGAGATGAAAAAGCAAGGAGGGAATCTCATTTCCACCAATATGACAGGCTAAATATTCTGAAAAATTCATCTGTTCTAAAACACATAGGAGTGCTGTATAAATTATTTAAAACATTTTTAAATGTGTAACTGAAAGCAAAACAAATTGAGTGAAATTCTCAGAGGCCGAAAATCAAGATAGAGTATGACAATCCAAATGGCAGACTGAAGCTCATACAACTGTGGGGAACCCAGGACCCAGAGATTCCGATGCCACATAGGGGAATGAGAAAAAACCCAGAGCCCTGATGAGGCAAAAAAGAGACAATCGCCAAAAGACAGAAGTTGCAAAGGGCTGAATGCTCTGTGGAAAGATCTGTTAGAAAAATTCCTCTGGAGTCCATTTGGAAATAAGCAGTCTAAAAAAAATGACCCATCTTTTTAATGGCATTGCATATTAATATTAGAACATTTTTAGAAGTAATATTTCTTTGATACAAAAATATCAAAATAAAACACTTATGAAGTATAGAATTTCCTTCAGTTTTTCTTTGCCTTTGTTTTTATATTACATTCGAGTAAAATTTTATTATGCTTTATTTCAAAAAGATCTATAAAATTCTTTACGCTGCCTATATATCACATTTTATTAGCCATTGCTCTTCCTTTTTGTATATATTCATATATGTGAGGAGACCTCATATTAATTAATATATTATTATTGTTATTAATTAATTAAGAGACCCTTGTTTCTTCCAGTTCACCGCTTCTGGAACAAGATAGTGGCTACTGCTCCAGCCATCACTTCCAGTTTTAGGCCATAGGACAGAACAAGGGACAAAGAATTTTAAAAATGTGGAAAAGGAATACACCATTAATTATATAAGAAAGGCTCATAGAAGCAGCCAAATAACACTTTGATGTGCATGTTATTGACCAAAATGTATTCACATCTTGCTGCAAGGAAGACAGACAAATGTGCTCTTTATTCATTTTCTAGATAACATGGAAGTTCTATTAGTGGAGAAGAAGTGAAAACAAGTTTTGGAAGTAACAGCTTTCTCTGTCACATTACTCTTATGAGAATGACTGTTTTCCAAGAGAAAGAGTAAAGAATGTCCCATTAGCCCAACTCATGACATTCGGACAAATCATTTTCTGAGAGCACATCTTAATGTCTTCAAACTACAGGCTCATTTTTATTGTTTAGGTAGCTTTTGTTAAGATTAACCCAGACAGTGTACATGTAATTGCAATCCTCAATGAATAGTTCCACAAGGGATCATCCTAGATCTTTCTCGACCAATATTATTTGAATTATTTGAACAGCATCTCTCCATACTTCTTATCCTGGCATTACAGCATGCTGGAGTGACAGAACATGTCCAGAGGGACCTCCAAAAGCAGACCTAGCACAGGCAAGTGATGACTCTTCCCTATTGTGCTGCCTCACTGAGTCAAGGACGAAGACTTCCTTCTTTAAAGACCATAGATTTGCTTCATTTTAGAAGACGACAGACAAAAATAAATACGTATCAGCCACAAATTGAGACTCTCAATTCACATCTACACATCTTATTGTTAGTGGGAAATTCTCCCAGATATATCAGGCTGATAAAACTCTTTTCCAACGTTTTGGGAAGTTTAAGCTTTTATCTGTCTTCTTGGGTACATACTGGAGTGTAGGGAGAGATTAATGGTTAGCCAGACACCGTTTAAAAAGGAGATCCCCAATAATTATTTATTTTTGAAATAGCTAATTAATGCCTATTACTAGGTGATAGGTACTAGGTGATAGGTACTAGGTGCTTTACATTGGTATTCTTTGTAATCCTGACACAACCTTCTATGGTAGGTACTAATATTATCCTCTCGTTAGAGGTGAAGATACTAAAGTGTAGAGAGATTAACTTACTGAAAACCACAGAGCTAATAAATGGCCCAACTGATACCCATTCCAGAAAGTCCAGAACCCAGGCTCTTAATACCCATATGATTCTGCCTCCTTTTACTAAATATGACTATTCCAAGGTCTACAAAATCGTAAGAAGAATTCTTCATATATTTTGAACATATTCAGTTTCAGAACCATGAAGATTAACATGTTGTTATTTTCTGGATTTATATAATAGTGAGAAACCTGATGTTTACTCAGCTTCCTGGCTCAAAGTGGGAAAAAAAAACCTTTCAGTTTTGATTAGTCAACTAGAGGCAGCTTAAAGAGAACATCTACTCAGGGGGCATTTTTTAATGTACCATCTTCAAATGATTTAATGTGTTTTCCATGATTATCTTTGACACTGAATAATTAACAAAGACGTTTATAATTTTTGAAATGGCTAGGATACTCTCCTTCCTAGATGGTAAGAAAATTCAAAAGATTTAAAATTATGACCATCTGACTGGCTAGTGAACATGAAGTCATCTACTTGGGTATCATTTGATAAGAAGAAAAAAATCCACCAAAATATTTCTTCAGATATTTGATGAAGTAGGATTATGCAAAATCTTATTTTTACTTATAAATTGTACATATTGGAACATTTATTAGCCCCTTCAAATAATCAAGATATGGCTTATTAACTAGGTATAATTATAATATTATGTATAGGTATATACACACATGCAAGCAAATATATATGTATGTATATAATTTATCTAAAACAAGATTTTGGTATTGATAGTAATGGTTAGCTTAATCAACATAATGATAATCATCTTGCTCTTCTGTGCCAATGACACTAAAGATGTTCATGTAACTGTTAAGTGCTCATTCTCGTGCCTACAATCCCATCTTCCTTCATAGAATCAAGAAACTTATCTGTTTCATTCTCCACCCTATTTTTTGCACATCTTTTGCATGTAGTAAGAATTCAATAAATTACTGATTAAATATTGTAGTTCCACAAACAGAGGTTTGTGAGAAGTACATTTATGCCCATTCCATATTTGTAGAATTTTGCATTGATTGTTTTTGGAAAAATAATATTTTCCTATGGTTCAAAATGTAAAAGAGACTATCATGAAGTGTCTCTCTTTTATCCCAGTCTCCTAGACTTCCAATTTCCCCCCCAGACTCAACCGATGTTATCATCTCTCATGTATCCTCAAGAGATATTTTATGTACATACAAAAAAATGTCTTTACATATACTTTTAAAAATACTTTTTCATACAAACCTGGTGGCATAGTCTATATGTCAGCACGTCTAGTTGTAGACTCTAAAATCTATCTAGGTAGCCTAAAAAGAAATATAAAGAGCTCACAGAAATAGTGGGATGTCTAAAGAAGCAAACTCTAGGCTGAAATTCCAGGGATGCTCCGAAAGCCACACCTCACCTAGAATGAGAACTACACAAGAGAGTTTATTGACCAGTATGAAGCCCCTCCATGGCTGTCGATGCCAGAGCCACAGCGCCTCTGCCTGGCTTCACCCTGCAAAATGAGTGCCTAACATTCTGTCTTTCTCTCTCCTAGGAAAATTCAGGCTATACTTATATTTCACAAGATTGTTTCTTTCTCCATGTAGATTGGTTCTGAACAAAGTCCTAGGTGAATACATGTCATTGGTAGGACCCGGGTCGTATTTGGAACCCCAGCTTTTATGTATAACAAAATACATTTCTATTAGTTTATATAGTCTATTTCTTGTTTTATTTTCCTTTCCACTTAACAATATATATTTTTAAAATTAATTTATTTTTTTCTTGCCGTAACATTGGTTTATAACATTGTATAACTTTCAGGTGTATGTCGTAATATATTTCGAATTCTGTGTAGATTACATCATACTCACCACCCAAAGACTAATTACAATCCATCCCCAAACGCATGTGCCTAACAATATATCTTGAAGCTTTACTTTATGTAGTATATAAAGATAATATCACTTTTTTTTTTGAAGAAGAAGATTAGCCCTGAGCTAACATCTGCTGCCAATCCTCCTCTTTTTGCTGGGGAAGATTGGCCCTGAGCTAACATCTATGCCCATCTTCCTCTACTTTATATGTGGGACGCATGTCAGGGCATGGCTTGACAAGTGGTGCATAGGTCTGCGCCTGGAGTCCAAACAGTGAACCCTGAGCTGCCAAAGCAGAGCAAGGGAACTTAACTGCCATGGCACTGGGCCAGCCCCTAGTATCACTCTTTTTAATGAATATACAGTAGTGCATACTATGTCCTTACCATGACTTATTTAATCTGCTCCAGTTGATGGACAATTGGGTCATTTCTAATGACCAATTAACCTAACCTTTTGCAATTATAAACAAAACTGAAGTCAATAGCTTGGTATTTACACTACTTTCTTTTTTTGCTTGCATTTGAGAATATCTTTGGATCAAACGCTAAAAGTGCCATTCCTGAGTTCTTATGTGGGTTTATATGTTCCTGTGTATCTTCAACTCAGGAGTGGAAAGAAATCAGTGTTCTGTAGGATGAATCTTTGATCAATGAGAGAAGAAAGCCAGCAGAAAAAGTCTTCCCTCTTCTTTCCCTGTGTGGGCTGATCTGAGAAGCAGCTGTCTACATGGTCTTCTGTGAGATGGTCTCAAGAGGCTGAGCAATCAGTTTTGCTTGATCCCAGCTGGTCTCTGGTCTGCTAACTCACCTGGCGTTGGCTCTCCCTCACTTCTCAGTCCTATTTCCCCTTTAACCTCACCCTTATTCTCTGAGATTGCACTCTTTAAGAAGGCATAAAAACCTTTGCCTCACGTTCTTCTTTTTGGGGAACCCAATATAAGCAAGGAGACATATAATAATCAGAGTATACAAATAAACTATTTACCATGTTTGATGATAGTAGTGCAATGGAAATAGAAAGCAGGGGAAGGTTAGAGCTGACATTTGGCAGGTACACACTAGTGCAGTGTGACAAATGCCATGGTTTGCTGGCCAAATCCCTCCTTCCGGGCCGAGGACCATCTCCCAGCTGATCGGAGTTTTGGAAGTTGTAGGGTCTCACCTGAATCTCTCTGAGAATTACCCTCAGTTGAAGGGAGCCGCCTTCCACAGTAACAGGCCTTTTCCCAGAACAGCCTGTATCCAATCAATGGTCTGTGGGTTATAAAAGCGTGGCCCCCTTACCTCGGTTGTGGACAATTCTGAAGAGCCGTTTTAGCTGCAAGGTTTATGGGGATCTGCCCACGCCTTTGCACGCATTGTTTTACAGTTAAGCTCATCCCTTTGTTCAATCCTGCTTTATTCACTTTCTCATAGGCATTGCTCCTGTGGCCACTCCCCAGTAAATTTCCTGCATGCTAATCTCTGTCCCAAACTCTGTTTCTGAGGGAACCCTACATAAGATATTATGCCATATGAATTGCTAGAATATTGAAAATAACAGCAAATTTTCAATCTTCACAATTTAGATATAGTCAGTATCGCTATATAGCAAATATTTCCTGATTTGCATAATTTATATATATTAAGGTATGCAAATCAAGAAACACTAACAGAAGAGTAAGCAGTTGTAGGCTTCAACCCCCTTAAAAAGATATAAAGCTGGTGCCAGCCCAGTGGCATAGTGGTTAAGTTCACACACTGCTTTGGCAGCCAGGGGTTTGCTGGTTCGGCTCCCTGGTGAGGAGCTACACAGCACTCATCAAGCCACGCTTTGGAGGCATCCCACATACAAAATTGAAGAAGATTGGCACAGATGTTAGCTCAGCAAATCTTCCTCAAGCAAAAAGAGGAGGATTGGCAACAGATGTTAGCTTAGGGCCAATCTTACCAAAAAAGAAAAAAGATATGAAGACATTTCTAAAATTCACTTCTATTAACATTAATAATTTATTCAATCTAAAAGACTATCCTTTAAGAGCATGGTTGTCCCAATTTTACTGTTAAAATTAAAATTAGAAAATGTTCCTTTATTAAAATGATAGAAGACAGTTTAAATGTATTAATACTTGGCAAAATAAAGAGTTGGCAATGCTATGTCTGGGCTATGTTGTTGATATTTACTCTTTTGAAATCCTAGAAGCCTAGGCATTTGGAGTGACAAGATTTTGCTTCTTTTTCGGATGCAAATCGAACCTCAAAGCATTTAATAATAATGAGTGGTCACTTTCTGAATGATTCCTCATTTATAGCTGCATAACTTAGCTTCAACGTTATTTAAGCTATAAAGGACAAGATGTATAAATTGATGCAAATATGAGCTTTTACAGACTTGAGGTATTCTGTGCAGCATCTCAGGGCTGATTTGAAATTCACTCAGCTTCGAGTGGGTGTTCTTAGCATTGATGTCGCTGATGATTTTCAGTTAAGAGAGAGAGCGCTGGATTCATGGTACAATAAACACAAACTGGAAGAGAAACTTTGACAGTCAGAAATGCAGCAGGGCAGTGTGTGTCCTTATGATCTTGAGAGGGTCTTCCAGGAGTCTTCCTGGAGTTAAACTCCTCTGGAATCAGATTTCACCTGTGGGGCCTGGCAACAGATTGTGGCAAAATCTGACAAGGCTCCCTGGAGACCGTGGGCCTTTCGGTCACCATATGGCCTGAACAGGCTTTTCACATGTTACAATATTCTCAAGTAGGGTCTCTTGGCTAATCTTCAGAGTACATTCTTAATCTCATGAACCTAATTATCTGTAAAGGACAGTTTAAGGGGTGCTCCTTAGAATTATTCATACCAGTCCATGCACTTTTATCTGGGGGGCATATATAACTCTCATTATGCAGTGATTACATTTTGGCTTTGAAAATGGATTCTGAGAAGGATTAAAGGGTTTATTGATCTCCATGGTGATGCGTGTGCCTATTGTTGATCAGAAACACGAACGTACCTGACTCGTTCACATTTTCAGAATACCTTAGCTTTCACATACAAGTTAAATGTTCATGTTTCACTTAAGTAAGGAAGCAGCCATAGGGAAATGCTGAATTTCCTGCTCAAGACCAACATAAAACAAGTGCTTTTTGAATTTTATATAGAAAATTTTGCTCTCATGTTGTATTTCAGAAACATAATCAAGAGGTGTTGTTGATTATATTTTAATCTCTTCTTCACGATTCTGCCCTGCATACCTTTTTTTTTTTTTTTATAGCAGACAGGAGCTCTGAGGTGACAGTCTCTCTGTGATATCCCTGGCTGCGGCTGTGATTCTAGTTTATCTGTCACAAACGGGGCGATGTGAATGCAGCGGGACTGGGTGGCAGATCACCGAGTTCCTTTCCTGAGAAGGACTTTTTCCACCTCGTCACGGACAGTCACATTACAAGCAACAACACCATGGCAAATGGCCCTATCCCCTTAACATACAAATGTTCAAACAGTAGAAAAAAAAAAAAATTTCTCCTTCATGAAATGCTTGATTTAAATTTGTGAAAACACGTTAAATACAATTAAAATTGCAAAAATCAATTTTAACAGATATGCACCCAATATACTATTTCGAATAAACTTTCTTCACTGAAAATGGGTTCTCATTCTTGTGATAATATATTGGGCTGGGATGATAATGTAAGTCAAAATACATCCCCCAAAATAAAATAAGGTAAAATACTTAAAAATAAGTTTCAAACAGCCAATAGTTTTATTAAGCTAAATGCCTCTAGTAGCCTTAAGATTATTTAATTCAAGTAACCACTATTATTTTTTTGCTAGCAATAACTTATCAGGAAACAGCATCTTCAGCAAATGTTGTATTAAACATTAAATCTTCAATTATTTGGGCTAAGAAATGTGCTTGAAGAAAACACACAATAATGAATTGGTTAGTGGAATAACTAAACTTTCAAAATATCATCTTAATAGCTGGACAGCCACCAGCAGCACAGTTACATCAGCGGTTCCATCGGATGAAATACAGAATTCAGATAGGAGAGCAGTCGGTAACAGTTCTTGAAGTAAATCACTCCAGACGTCACTTAGATACGTTGTCCCACCTCTACTCCTTTAAATGAACCTTTAATAGGTTCATTTGGTAATGGGCTGAAAGGAGAGAAAAGCCCTGAACCCCAGCGGCACTGCTCATTCACCTGTGCAAACAACTTGAACTTGACTTCTCTCCAGTTTCCTAATAATCTTGCCAATGTACAGCTGCTATATATAAAACATGAATTATAGCAGAGAAGGTCCTGCTGTGTCGTGAATCACAGTGCACTCGACCACACTTTAGCAGGTTGTGGTATGAAAAGAATAAAATGTCTGCAAAGACCTTATTCTTTCCCCTTTTCCAGCTGGTAAAGTCAAAGCGCGCAGCTTCCTCGAATGCTTTATTCTGTATCCAGCTGGACTAGACTTGACCTGTCCCATTCCCCGCCATCCTTTAGTATAAGAATAAATGGTAAGAGCATCCTTCCTTTCTTGAGGCACTGGGGGCCAAATCAATTGCCTAATCAAGTGAAAACAAAACATCTGTGATGTATGAAAGGGAGGGTGGCTTTCTCTGGAGATTTTTATAAACTGATTAAGTCAGGGCACTGCTAATCCTCCAGCCTGCACTTCAGATGTTACATTGACAAGGAAGATTAGAATGAAAAGATAATGGTTATGTCACCAGCGTGCAATAAACAACCTGGGAAGAGCCAGCGGAGGTTCAGCAATGTTCCCATTACAAATGTTAATGTGAACTTTAGCAACTGGGCTGGAGGATGCTGTGAAATCACCTGCCTCTGCGTCAAGAAGATACAAAGGAGAGAAAAACAGAAAAAGGCGTTTATTCTAATAACGTAAGACATTAATTCCCATGTGATTATCATATTAAGTTTAGGATATGTGAATTTGGTATGATAACATCTGTGCTACTTAATCATAGAGTTGTTTTGGACACCAAATTAGATGATATTTTTAGAGTGCTTTTTACAGTTCAAAAGAGTCCCAAACAAATAATAGTTGTAAATTGGCCAAATACTGCATGGACGAAACCAAGTTCTAGAGAAAGTAATCTTCGGAGAATAAAGCTCTCATTAGGGCCGCTCATAGGATCCAGGTTATACCTTGCAAGAAATCATGGAGTAAATCAGACACTAGTGTTTTGGTTCACATATATCTGTTTATCTATAGACTCAAGCACATAATTCTCCATACACAAATTCCTCAGGTGACAAAATTTGTTTAAATGTTACTTACAACTTTGAAGTTACTTTTACTTTTAATCCTACACATTAGATACGTGTGAAATGTATTCAGTTTTTAGAAAAATTTTAAGCTTGCAGCAAGCAAGAAAAATAAGAATAAAATGGCATCATTATAAAAAAAAAGACCAGTTGAAATGATTGCATGTATTCTAGTAAAGGGATAATTAAAAGTAAAGGCATTTTACGTCTGTCCTGTGTTAATTTGGAATCTTTTCTCATCGTTCAATAATGAAGGAAATAGGAAAACAAGAATTACTAACATGCTAAAAACAAATATTAAAATACATATGATGAAAAATGATAAACGTTGAAAAATACAGATATTTTGCTCAGAAAAAATGATTTATGGAATATTTACTGTGTGGGAACACAAAGATTAGTAAGTTATTTTTCCTGTGTCTGAGAGCTTTACAACCAGGTAAGAAAGAAACACAAGTAAATACATAATAACCTGGCACTGTGAAAAGTGCTCTGAGAGCAAGAAACATTTAGGGTGCTATGGGAGAACACAGAAGATATGAAATAACTGAGATGAGGGGAAGAGGCAGGAAAGGAAGAGGTGATGTTTGATGCCAGTTGTTAAATATAAAGCAAAATTATTGAAGCGTAGAAGATGGGGAGGCATTTCAGACAGAGAGAGTAGCATGTGCGAAAACTTGGATGCGTGACATGTCATGACTCCTTTAGTAGTTCAGGATGAGTGGCTCCCAGAGAGTGAAGTGGGACTTAAAAGAAAATAAGGCTGCATACGTAAGCGAGGATCAGATCTGAAGAGCTGTGTTTACTTGATATGGAATTTGGACTTTTGCTTGAGGACTTTGGTGTCATATAATGGCAGGCATACAGTAAGTACTTAAAAATGTTGGTTGAATGAATATGTGAAAGGTTCTTGGTGACCTTTTGTCAGATGAGCATTTTAGACAGATCAATCTGCTAGCAGTGTGGAGACTGGATTAGAGTTGATGCTCTAGGCAAGAGGACCAGTTAGGAGCCAGTTGTATGATTAGGCAAGAAAGGATGAGGACTTGAACCAAAGAGGAGGCCATGGGGCTGAAGTGTAGGCCATTGATTTAAGCTGGATAGGAGGTAGAATCAACAGGGTCTGGTGGCAGATTACATCAGGGAGCTCAGGGTTCAGCACCATTTTGCAAATTAAAAGAAAAGATGCTTGTGCTAGACAGATGCGTCTCCTCTGCTCTGGCAAACAAGAGAAGACCTGTGAAAAACATAGGGTGTCTTCCCTCTGCCTGACGGAGCACGTGCACCCAGAACACAGGACTTGGGGAGCAGATAGTGGACTAGATTTCAATTCCGACTGGTCTTCTCAGCTGGACGCCTTTGTATGGTGGGCAAACTGCACAATCTCACATAGCAGTCTGAGTGAGTGAGACTGTTCTCAGATTTCTGACATGAATGACTTCATCACTGGGATGCAATTCACTGAAGGAAGAAAATTATCTGGAAGAGTAGATGTCGGGGGAAGAATAATATTTGTTTTAGACTTACTGAATTTGATGTGTCTGGGGACATGTAAATGAAGGTATCTCAATTTCCCCTCAAAAGATGAACAGGAAGTTGATAGGAAACTACGAATTTATAAGGAGCAGAGCAATACTTGGGTGAGGTGGCTCCAAACTTTCTCTTCAGGACTATCTTTGAGATGAGAATGTAGTTGCAGGTGGAGGGGATGGGCGCTTAGAGATTCTGCTGATTAGAATGATCAAAAGGAAAAGTGAAGCAGTTAAGTGCCATAACCTGGGGTCAAGGAAGGTCAGGGTCAAAAGACTTTTAGGGGATTTGCCATCTAAAAAGTAACTGTGAACTTTCTAGGCCGAGAAATACTTCGTGTGATGATGGAAGCAGGAGGTATGTTGGAATGGGTTTGTTTTGTTTTTAGATGGGAGAATTCAGATTACTCTGCAAATTGAAAGTCCATTTTTCTTTGCTCGTTTGTGTTAGCAACATATATTAAAAAAATCATGTTTACTGTGCTTTATTAATAGAACTTTCTCTTCACTTTTGTCTTTTACATGTTTCCATTCCAGTTAAATGGTAGAAAACAGCCTTCATTTTGGAGAATATAGTAATAAAATCATAAAATAAAATGGAGATATTTTATATTAAGCATTTCTTCATAAATTCATACATTCATTTATCTATTCTATTCTACTCATTTACTTATCTATATGACTTAGGGAATAAACAAGTGTCAGCTTCCAAGGTGGCTTTCAGTGAACCCGACTTCCTAATATTCGCATCCTTATGCAGTCCCCTCCCACATTGTACCAGGGTGGTCTGTATAATCAACAGAATGTGGCAGAAGTGATGGTACATCGCTTTCGAGATCAGGTTATGAAAGGCCATGGCTTCCATCTTGCTGTTCTCTCCTTGTCGGACCACTCCTTCTAGGGGATGCTACCTACCATGTCATGAGCAGCCCTATGATGAGGAAGTGAGGATCGCCAACTACCACCATGAATGGACCTGGCAGTGGATCCTCTACTCCTGGCTGAGCTTTCATATGACTGCAGCCAGGGCTGACAGCTTCTGTACAACATCATGGGAGATCTCGACCCAGAATCACCCAGCAGAACTGCTTCTAGATTCTTGAACTTCTAGATTCTTGAACTTCAGACAAATATTTGTCTTGGTTTTCGGTTTTTTCTTTCTTTCTTTTTTTTTTTTGGTGAGGAAGACTGGCCCTGAGCTATCATCTGTTGCCAATCTTCCTCTTTTAGCTTGAGGAAGATTGTTGCTGAGCTAACATCTGTGCCAATCTTCCTCTATTTTGTATGTGGGATGCTGCCTCAGCATGGCTTGATGAATAGTGCGTAGGTCCGCATGGGGGGTCCAAACCTGAAAACCCTGGGCCGCTGAAGCAGAGTGTGCAAACTTAACCACTACACCACTGGGCAGGCCCCCAAATATTTGTTATGTTAAACTGTGAGGTTTTGGAACAATTTGTTACATAGTATGAGATGTTTAATAAATGTCTGGATGATATCAATTTGATATGTTTACTAAGTCTTGTTAAAGGAATAAAATCTAGATAATACATATAGAGTAGATATACTGTACATTATTTTTTACTCATTTTATTCTCTAAGACTGAAGTAAATTCTTTTTTCTTCAGAATTCGAAGGCTTAGATAATCTATGTTAAGGATTCAGGTTAGTCTACCTGCAGCATCCTGATCTCTTTAAAGCGGATTATTGATTTGTGCTTCAACAGTGATCTAGAAGTTAGGATTCTAAACAGTCTCTTTCTCCACATTGGTTGTGCATCATTTTCTCCCTACTGTCCTTCTCTCGGGGCTTGCGAATGGCACTATCCCTTCAAGCGGGCTGTGGGTTAAGAAGGCTGGAGGGCCATTTAAGTCAATTTAAGATTCCCTTATCATTCTTTCTCCCTGCTACTCACCCTTCTTTCTAGACTTTCTTTCTTTCCTTTTCCTTCCTTTCCTCCTCCTCCTCCCTGCTGTCCTTCCTGGCCTCTTTTTCTTTTCTCAAATTATATAATATTTTTGATGTGAAGTCAGTTGTCTGCTTTTGGCATTTTTGCACTTTCAGGTCATCGATGAAAAGACCATGAAAAGGCATTCAGCCATTCCCTCCCCTGGCCTGTTTTACTGAAAGCAGCCACTCGTAGAGGGGGAACCAGAGACTTCCTGAGGAGTTTTAAACCCTTGAGGGGTAAAACAAACAAACAAATCTTTATATGGGTGTGTATACACAATATGACTATAGATATGTACATAGACACATGTACACAGATGCATATATATCTAAATCCATATCTATATGTGTTAGCTTTCAGAATACTTTTTATGAAAATATGCAAAAGATAAATGACTGGATGTCTCAAATAAATGTACCATTTCATTTAATTTGAATGTATAGGACAATATCAGCTACCTAAAGTTCATATCAAGCTAATTGTATTTTCCCAAAAAAAAAGCCTTTCTGCTTGGTGACGTGGGTTAAGTACAGTTTTTAAATGTTAGGTTCAAATCAATGTAAGTGTATCATGTGCAGAGTAATTCTCAATCGTTATAAAAATTATGTCCATTATGCTACTTGCTGGGATTCTAGTAATCATCTAAATTCCATAAAACTTAAATTTTCAAATTATCCTCAGTAATTTAAATGTGTTATTAGGCCTTTCATGAAGCATTTTTCTTCTTTGAAGAAAACAAGCTAAGTTTCTCAAAAGCACCACAGGATAAGTTATAAGTGACTTTCACTTGTAATTTGCAGAGGCTGTAATAGGAATTTTCCTTTTACCACCATCTAAGTCCAACTATTTTGCATTCTAATTTGCAAGTTAAAAGTTGCTTTAAAACTTGGTGTAGAAGTTTGCGAGGACTTTAACAGATCAAAGGTATATTTTTCCGAAGTGTCAGAAATTAGGCATGAAGATGAAGATGTGTCTTCTGAAAAAGAAGCAAAAGATATATAGAAAGGAATAAATGAGGAAGTGTACGTATGTTTCATTTGACATCTTACTTTCTGAAAGCAGAAAATGACATTCTTGGGAGCTTACAAATGTCATAAAACAAGCATGTTTTAGGCTCTAACTTTACTTATTTTTGTAAGAGAAATGATTGAAATGTCAATAGATTTCCTACAGAGGAAAAAAATATCCAGATTTCTACCCCTTGTGATATTGGTGATTCAGATGTGACTTCCGAGACAGTGCATGTCCTAGTGTTACCAAAAGGATGCTATAATGCTAGAGACGTTGTCATCTTAATAAGGCATACACCAAGGTCCATGGCATTAGTGCTCAATCCTGGGGAAGACTGATTTTCTTCACAAGGAGTCACAGAGATTCACGTAAGAAAGCTGAATAAAAGAACATTCTTGCTGCTTTCTTTTAAGAGTCTTATTGTCATGTACAAATAGACTATTAATAGATCAAGTTGGTTATGTTTAACATTACCGGCTCTTTAACAAGTATTGGACTAAGAATTAGTTTGATTGATTTGTTAACACCATTCAAGCAATAATTCAAAATATTGTAATGGATTATCTTAAATGCCTGATAATTCAGTGAATGTTGAGAATTTCATAAATATCATACATGCCAGCATTGGAAAGTACCTTGCATGTTTTCAGGTCTAGTCCTGTCAGTCAGGTGTGGAAACTGAATCTGAGAGGTGAAATGAGTACTACAAGAACACACAGCTAAGGAACTATCCAGAAGTGATCCTCCAGATCTGTCTTATGCTACCTGCAGAGAGCCCCAATTTCTTTGAGAGAACCAAAAGCCAAATAAACGTGCATGGAATGGACATATAAACCATAGACAGATAACGTATCTTCCTCACATCACTCCAATCCTTTTTAAAAGTAGGTAGGATAAAAATCTTATGTAAATATATCATCCCTATATACTGCATAGACCAAAAAAAATCTCAAATTAAAAATGCTGTTGCCATATTAAAACTCAGGAGGCTTGAAAAAACTGAAATTTTCTTTGATTAATTGTGCAGCTAGTTTATGGACTTTGACAATATTGAGTGTATTGTGTTGCAACAGAGGCAGTATAATAGTGATTTAGGACTCAGGGTCTAGAACCAGAGCTTCAGAGTTTAAGTCCGGGATGACACAAGACAAGTTTCTGTCACCTTAGGAGAAGCTGTGGGACCTCTCCTCTCATTGCATCTTTTCTAAGGTGGGACAAATGATGGTATTTGCTTCATAGGCTGCTATGGGGAGTAAGAAGCAGATGTATAAGGCTAGTTTCTATTACTATAGATGTATTAGTACATAGTAAGTAATAAGTTGTTAGATTTTATTATTTAGGAGGGTCCTTATAATCACTAATATAAAAGGCCATATTTAAAGGAGAGTAGAGGATTTTTACTTTGCCTTATTGCTGTGCTTAATCAACATAATTAAAATAGTTTTCTGCAGTTTGAAAATATGCCTTATTTTAGGGAGAGAAGTAATTGATCAGTGCTATTTATCAGGAATATACTTTTTGATTGCCATAATAGGTAATTTATAATATAATAAGGAATTAGTATATATAATAAGAAATGAGTATATATATGTGTATATACACACATATATATACAGACACATGCACATTTCTTATATAGTGGAGAAAGACATATTGTTCTTCTGGAATGCTTCACTTTTAAAGATAAACTGTGAATTTTGTTGCACAAAAATTCCTGAAGTATGGGCCATATTATAGTAAAAGGAAAATATATGTGAATGTGGGCTGAAAAACCCCTAAAATAATTGCCATGTTAGTAATGACCGTATCTATGGCTATAACATGCAATATTTAGTAGTTGTGATTTGGTAGATTAACAAAAGAAAGCTCTAAATGAATCAATTAGGTTTTTAACAAAGGAAATATATTTCTGCATTTTGCACTGTAGCAATTTCCATAGATGGTAGCAATTTACAACAAGGATTAATAATACAAATTTGAGTTTCCTGGAAGGGGTCCACATGCAGAGTGTTTTTTTGCCACACAGTTCTCACAAACAATAGGCGACTATTCATTACTTCTCCTGTGTATTATTATTGCTTCAGCTTAAGATGGGGACAGCAAGATCCTCCAAGTTGGATATGGTCTAAGAGGCTTGAAAGAACAATGCTTCCAAATGATCCTTATTGTATATCAGAAGTCATGGTATGTCCAAAGAGAGTGTGTAGCTGAAGGTGGGCTGGGAAAGAGCCCCAGGAGAATGCTCAGCATCATGTCGCCCACTGGCACACAATTACAAGGCTTTGAATCTGATCCATGACACAATCCATGGTGATTACGCTCCTCAGAGAAGCCAAAAGACAGATGAAAATGCTTAATTTGCTTGTACTCAAATGTGGCAATTTGCCTAATGAATGAAATTGACTTCATAGAATGTCAAGATTATCTTTTAGTTTCAAATCTGGAATACAAGCATACCACAGATTCCAGTGCTTGCAGCTATAATGGATTCAAAGTGAGGCCCGCGGAGTGTCACACAGCTCCAGTTCTACAGAAACAGGTCAAAATAAACAGAAGATTTGGTCAGCACAAAGGTTTTGCCAACAGAGGATAATAGAGAATTTCAAATTCTGGTCAACCAAGATTATCTCTAAACATCTGCATATAAAGATATAGAGAGAGAGTTTATCCAACCATTTTCTTTCATTTCAGCATCTTTCAAGAGCATATTATATTGTTTGAGTGTCACATGAATACTGTGAGGTAAACACAAAAAGGAAGATTAATGTTTCTATTTAACATGACGGAAAAGTCCCAGATCGTAGAGGGGGAGATCTGCAGACCTCATGGTGGTGGTGGTGATGGTGGGGGTGGGGGGGTACCTCAAGAAGGCAGGAGTCTTGCAGTCAAGCCCAGGGGATTATTTCTGGAGCACAGAGCTGAACACTTGCTGCCCAAGGTCACATATTTCATCAGTGGCTGAACTGGAGCTTGAATATGGACCTCTAGACGTCTATTCTGATGTTCTCTGTGGTACACTGCTGTCTTGTAGTAGATTCGTGGGCTCTGAACGTGGCTGCTCTTTGCAATGTGTTCTTCAGTGTTAGCTGCCATGGTTGGGTCCAGCTGGAAAACATCTTTTCTATAGAGATTCATCCATAAGGTTGTTAGCATCTTGGAAAGACGTCTGGGAGGTATTTATATCACAAGACTGCATGAAATTAATCTACCATATTATTTTATAACGTATTTTGCAGAGCTCAAAACAGAACAAATGAGACATAGGGCCCTTTTTATAAAATCAATTGTTTTGAACAGAAATGAAAAGTGCTGAAGATATTAGAAAATACAGCTTATATATTTGCTAAACTGAAGGAATAAGTTAAAAATTATAGAAATGTAGAAAATAGGACACATTTAAGTGATTGAGTCATTCATATATCTATCACCTGATTCATTCTTAAAATTCATGAAATTAAAGGGAGGGCACCTGGCATTCATCAACAGAGAGAGCTTTCTTATAAGTCAGAACAGATGAAGTCCCCAAAACAGCCCCGTGGCTCAGTGCTTAAGTTCGCGTGCTCCTCTCCGGCAGCCCGGGGTTTGGCAGGTTCGGATCCGGGACACGGACAAGGCACCACTCATCAGGCCATGCTGAGGTGGCATCCCACACAGCACAACCAGAAGAACCTACAACTAGAACATACAGCTGTGTAATGGGGGGCTTTGGGGAGAAAAAGAAGAAGAAAAGTAAGAAGATTGGCAACAGATGTTAGCTCAGGCGCCAATCTTTAAAAAAAAAAGAAAAGAAGAAGTCCCCAAATGACCTGAGAAACAATAATGGGAAGAAACTCAAATTATGCAGGTGCTGACTTTTAGTTTTGATCAGCTACGAGGTGTGTTTCACATAGACCATAAGTGAATGGTTTTTTTTTAGGACACAGAAAAAGGCCAGAAATTTCTGATTATTATCTTTAAACTTAGATCAACTGATAAGTATGTAAATCAAGGATTGGTGGTTATTTTTTTTTTCTGGAAAGGACCAGATGGTAAATGCTTTCGGCTTTGGGGGCCATGTGGCTTCTGTTGTAACAACTCAAATCTGCCGCTGTAACTCCAAAGCAGCCTTAGACTCTATGTGAATAATGAACGTGGCTGTTTTCAATAAAACTTTATTTACAAAATAGGAAGTGGACCTGATTTCACCTGCCAGCCATAGTCTGCCAACTCCTTGTCTAATTCTTTATTAGTATTGATTCTTATTAATACCGGAAAACCAAAAGTAAAGTCCTGGCAATAACAGCATCTTTTTTTTCCTTGTGCCAATTATTGCCCTTTGAAATGTCCTATAAATGCCAATACTGTCTATCAATAAAGTAATAAGAAAGCCTACTAAGTAGAAAGTAATCAAATATTTAGTGTCCCTTCTCTAAGATTACACTAGAAATACAGTTGAAAAAGTATACACTTAGAAGGCCACCAGCTCAAAACATCACTTCTGTTCTGAATATGTAACATGATTGCTGAAACCCTATGTACTACATTTTTACAAATATTTAGCAGGAAATTAGTATGATGTAGTCTGTATAAAAACTGGTAGTTCTACACCATACTTAGAAAATGCAATAAAATGCATAAGCAGTCATAAGACAAAGGTCAGAAAAAGGAGACTAGAATTAGTTTTGCCCTTCCCATTTGCGATCAGACTATGTTTCTCACCAGTCATGTGCAACACACTATGGCTATTTATGACTATGAATGTGTTTATGTATTTAAGTATAATGTATAATTTTATGTATAAATACCCTCCCACTCACGTAATTGTAGCAATAAACTAGTTAGACAAGTGGTAATTCCATAAGAACCTTTTTCCCTACCTAAGTAGACAATGGTGTTACCAAAATTTTATGAAAAAATACTTACATGTGTTTCCTGAGTTTAGAACAGCAAAAAAAAAAAAAAGCCACAATCATCTTAAAACAAAATGTGTCTAAAGACATGATTCCAAAATGACAGTGTAGGGAAAGTAAGAAGTAGGGGCTGAAGGCCTATATTCCAGAGTATGAAAGCTTGTTACTCAAGGTCTGTTTCCTGTCAAATGCTTCCCTACTCATTCTCAATCATTTTTCAATTTGGCATCCCCTTATATTGCCAAAGCAGGTGCCTTGCTCACAACAGCAGGGGTATGTGTTTCAAAAGGTCCCAGAGGGAATTATTTATCATTCAACATTACCTCATGACTAATGATGATCTCTATAAACAGTCAGGTGCTAGTTGACTGCCTGGTTGGTGGTGGTCCAACCTGGTGACAGTCAGCATGTGTTTTATCTCATCTCGCCTTCCACATTCTTCCACATAGTCTAATATATGTTGGAAAGAAGCTCTGGGATATTACAGGGAATAAATGATGAACAGAACCTATTAAATAAAATTACTACAGATAAAACCTCGAACATAGGACTTAATCATCTCTAGTTTTATCAGTGACATAGGAGGTCTTTTTGAAGCTGTATTCCAAAGCTAAAATATTAGGTGCTGGACATTATATGATAACAAGGATCCAATTCCAGCCAAGCTTATGACTGGGAATGTAGGTGGGGAGGAGGAAATTTTTAAAATGAATATGCTACTCTAGCTAAAGCTTTAAAGCTACAAATGATAATGCAGGTGGAATGCTGTGTAAAAACACTATATGAATATGAGGTGTTTTTTATATTACTATAATATTTAAACCATATATTTTATTAGATAAACGTTTTAAACTACCTAAGTCTATCTTTTTAAATTTTAATGACTAGCCCTAGTCATTTTGAGCTCATTCAGCAGCATTAACCAAGGAGCAAAGACATACAGCAAAGGTGTTTCTGACCTAAAAAACTCAAAATATATTTTGATATTAGCATGTAAAACATAAGAAAATACGATTTATAAAAAATCTGTCAACTGATAGTTTTACTTCTAAGCATATTTAAAATAAAAAATAACATTTTAGTAATAAAAATTTGAATTTGACACAATTTCCAGGGAGATATCTAAAGTTGTAATACATTCTAGGTTGCAGACAAATCACTATGGAAATATTTTAATCAAAATGGAAGCATTCCTCACCTCCATCCCCTTATGACACCCAGTATAGTCTGGCAGCCTATGCAAACAGGTGAAACAAAATTTTTCAGTTTTCTACTTTTTCGGTAGATGGATTAGTGTTTTTCTACGTGACTAAAATTTACAAGCTTATTGTTTCTTCCCTCTTTCCATATAAACATTGAAATTACAAAGCTCTTTAAAACTTCATAAGCAATAGAAGGATTGTAGTTAAGAACAGTGATTCAGGCGTTAGACTGGCTGACTGCGGACTCCAGCTCTCCTACAAAGCTACATTATCTTGGGCAAATGACTTGGTGTCTTTGTCCCCCAACTGCTTCAACTGTAAGCTAGGGGTGACAACAGTGCCCACCTTCTTGGATTATTTTGAGTATTAAAAGAAATGCATGTAAAGAATTGGCAATAATTTCTGACACATAGATTGTGTTCAACAATTATTAAATGTTAATACTATCATTTCTTTTATTTTTTTAAAATACATATTCAAGCATCGCGAGAAATTGCATCCGAACTTGGCAACTGTGATGAGTTGTTGTGTTGCCACAACCTTTAAGTTCCACACAGACTCAATTACTGTCTGTGCGCTCACCACAGTGACTCCAGGACCCAGCACAGTGCCTGGCACACAGGGTGCACTTGATACCTGTCGACAGCATGCAGAATGAATGCATTAATGAACCAGACCTCAAGGCCAAGGGAAAACACTGTGTTGTTTCCTCTTTGGCCAGAAACAGACAAGGAAGCTTCTATAAACTAAAGCCAGCTTTGTCTCAGTTGCCTTCTAGCATGTGTCCCATCTGTTTTGGCCGCAGAGGCTTATTCTAACGTTGACTAAATGTTCTTGTTTGGCATCCTGACACTTCAGAATCTGGTTTATAAGCTTCTGTGTTGATTTTCACAGCAAAGTTTGAGAACCTGGAATAAATAGGACATGGTTTAAGACATAAGATATGTGCAGACCTCCAGAATACTAACACCAATTCTAATAGCACCTATGTGTATCTACTACTATATGCTAGATATGTAAACACAGTATCTCATTTGACCATCACACAAATTCTGTAAGATTATTATCTCCATTGTACATAGAAGAAAAAAGTGAACAGTAAGAAAAGTTAAGCAAATTTGTTGAGATCCCACAGTTCCCTTGAGTATCTATCACCATGAATAGCTAATATCTAAGCCCTTTATATCTGTGTACTCATTTGCAACATTATGAGGTAAGTTCTCTTATTATAGTTGGAGAAACTGAGGGTAAGAAAGATTAAGTAGTTAAACACAAGTCACACACAATAAATGGTGCAGCCAGAACTCAAATCTAGACAATTTCACTCCAGAATCCACATGATTAATTACTATGATGCAAGGATTGCCACTGCAGGGTCAGTGTTAAGACTTATTTCTGTTTTATTTTAAAGCCTAGCCTATTGTTTTCCTTCATGGTGTTCAACGTTGATCTGATTTACAAACATGTTATGGACTTTAAAATATATATTCCCTTATCTATTCTGGGTATGGAATCTTTGCAAAGGCTATTTAGGGATGGGTTGAATACAAAGACAAGGCTATATTGTTCAGTTTTCTTGTACATTGTTACATTTTTATCTTTAAATTTAACCTGAAATTAAATCATAATGGCTAAAAATTTCATGGTAAGCATGATGGTATTTCCATATGGCATTTCCAAAAATACCATATCTAAAGTTCGAAATGGAGGTATTGTTCTTTGATAGACCATTTCAATAAAGAAACTAAATGAGATGAGTATATGATATAAAATTGCCCATAAATTGCACCTTTTACTTAGCTATGCACCTGGTAGAGATCTGTCTCTGCTCCACCCTATTTACCACCTTGTTTGGCTGGCACATAATAGTCTTTTTTTATTACTATTACTAAAGAATGGCACCTGAGTTAGCAACTGTTGCCAATCTTCTTTTTTCTCTGCTTTTTCTTCCCGAATCCCCCAGTACATAGTTGTTTATTTTAGTTGTGGGTCCTTCTAGTTGTGGCATGTGGGACGCAGCCTCAACGTGGCCTGATGAGTGGTACCATGTCCGTGCCCAGGATCTGAACCAGCGAAACCCTGGGCCGCCGGAGCAGAGCATGCGGACTCAACCACTTGGCCACAGGGCCAGCCTCATTAGTCTTTTTATTTACAAATGTGGAGCTCTGTACAATCAAACACTTTTTTTATGAGAATGCTTAACTTTATTCATATGTCTTAGAATTTAAGTTAAGCAAAATATGGTTTAAAGATTAACATCTTCATGAGAGATCACAAGGAACTAAAGGAAATAGAATAAAGTAAAACTGTGCTTAACCAAAGAATCAAAGTCAAACAGATGATCTAGCAGCCTGGGTTTGGATAAGAAATTTATAAGTTTAGTTAAATTTTTAATTATTTAAAAATTAAATTAATTAAATTAAAATTTATTCATTTTTACACTAAAATTAACTTTTTAGCTGAGTCCAATGCAAGTATTTGAGAGAGGGGGTAACTTTCTTAGTTAAAAAATTAAGGTTAAATGTGTTTTATATTAATATCCAAAAACATCCTTTGGTATGATACGGGATATGATGTAATTTTTCCCCCAAACTGTCACTGTTCATGTTTATGGTTGATGAAAGTGGGTTGGGAAAATTTCAACATAAGAACAATCAATGAGAATTTCCCAAGGCAGGACTGCAAAGCACAAAAGAAGGTAGTTAGAAATTTGATGTAAGTTGGATATTTAAATTAAATTTTGCAACCTGATAGAGAAGGCAGTATTATTTCCATTGTACGAATGAGGAAGCTCAGGCTTTGAGATATTATTTAACTTCCCAATGGGTCCACAACTAGGAAGCTGTGAAGCTGGCACGTAATTCCAGGCTCTCCTTAGTCAACAGCCTGAACTTCTTATGTCACATTATATTATAATGATCTTATGGAGCTCTTACCATGAGTCAATCATTCTTCTAAGTACTTAAAAGGTACAAACTCATTTCTTTCCTTTTATTTTGAAACAATTTTAAATTTACAGAAAAGTTGCAGAAATAGTACAAAGCAAAACAAAACTCCTGTACACCTTCATCCAGAGGCCTGATGCAAGTTTTTATAATTGTCCCTATATGCCCTTTTTAGCAAAAAATGAAATAAAATAAGATTCAGGGTCAAGCTCCACCTTTTGCCATGTCTTTCTAGTCTTCTTCAATCTAAAATATTTCCTTCACCATTCCGTGACTTTCATGACCTTTATATGTGTGGATATTAAAGGGCACTATTTTGTAGAATCTCCCTTTATTTGAGTTTTTCTGATGTTTCCTCATGATTAGTTGTACATTATTCATTTCTGGCCAGAATATCATAGTGATGCTGTCTTCTTATCATGGCATTCTTTTGTGAAGCAAAAGATGCCAGTTTGTTGCATTACAAGTGGTATTGGTTTTGATTTGCCTATGGTGGTAATTCCAAGTTTCTCCACTATAAAATTACTTTTTCTTTCCTTCCTAGTTAGTAAGTATTTTGTAAGCAGATACTTTGAGACTATGTAAAATCCAGTTCTTCTCACTTTCACTCGATAGTTTTAGTAATTGTTGTTTCTTGCAAGAATTATCACTGTGATAGTTGTTAAAGTGATTTTTCTAGTTCTATCATTCCTTTTATATTTGTTAATTGTCATTCTACTAAAAGGAAAAGCTTTGTCTTCTCTTCAATTATTAATACGTTTATTTATTGATATCAATGTGTACCCATGGTTCACATCTCACCCACAAATTTCTCAGTTGGTTATAATCTGTTACTCTCACAATTTATTTTGATGCTCAGATTGTTTCAGATTTGACCTGTCAGAACCTGTTCAAGTCACTTTCTCTGTCTTCTTTGAGCACTTCTTTACTTTGTTCTATGAAATGTTCCAGACTCATCTTGTTCTTTCTCTGCTTCAGTCCTGGAAACAGCTATTTCTCCAAGAGGCCTTTGTCCATCCTGTTGGACAGTGGTAGAGGCCAAGACCTAGGCACTAGGCTGTAACTACTGTGATGCCACTGCTTCCAGGCTCTCTCAAGGGCGGAACTAGAAAATATACATACATACAACAAAATAACTTCTATGTATGAATACACATATATGTGTGTATATGAATTCATGTAATTTATATTATTTCTATATCTATCTATATTAACAACCATCAGTTCACACTGCTTACTCCAATTCACCAAAAAATTCATATTTATACTTCCCTCTCAAACAGCGAAAAATTCTGGCTCTCCTTCTCCTCGATACGTTACCTTTCTCTCAGTTTTTCTGTATGTGGTCAATCCCCTACCCCCACTAAGCCTCTACCACACTCAGTTCCTGTTGGGCTACCTTGTCTTGCTCCAGTGCCATCCTTATGCAGGTCCCAGGTGCCACCAGGCTGCTTTCTCAACTCACTGAGTCCTGCTAAAGGCTGTTTTACTGTACTGGAAGGAAGAAATTAAGGAAGGAAGGAAGGTAGGCAGATTACTTACTGTTTTATTTTTTTAATCTTCATAATGCTATGATATAGTACTATTATTATTCCTATTTTATAGATGGTGAAAATGAAGTACTTAATGACTAGATAACTTGTCTAGGGTCACACATTTAACTGGGGCCAGGATTCAAATCCAGGTGTTGCGACTCCAGATCACACACTCTGAATCATTACATTCTGCTGTCTCTCTTAGGCAAGCACATGGGTGAATGGAATGGTGTGTGTATGATGTAGAGAAAAAGTCTAAGCTTGAGACATAGATTTGGGGGAGGAGGATATTAACTTTGAACTTCTATGTTGTATTCATGGCATTGGAATTGAATACCATGAAGTGGTATAAAGAGGGAAGAGAAAAGATCCAACTATGCATAAAAGAAAATACCAGAAATGAAGAGACCAGTAGAGAGAGACCACAGGTTGATAAAGACCAAAATAAATGGTTGGCCAGAAAGGTAGGGAAGAAAATCAAACATGATAGAGCGATGTTTAAGAAGGAAGAAGCTAGCATAAAAAATTTCCACGAGGGGCTGGCCCCATGGCCGAGTGGTTAAGTTCACGCACTCTGCTACAGTGGCCCAGGGTTTCTCTGGTTCGGATCCTGGGCGCGGACATGGCACTACTCATCAGGCCACATTGAGGTGGCGTCCCATGTACTACAACTAGAAGGACCCACAACTAAAACATACAACTATGTACTGGGGGGATTTGGGGAGAAAAAGCAGAAAGGAAAAAACGAAGAAGATTGGCAACAGTTGTTAGCTCAGGTGCCAATCTTTAAAAAAAAAAGGAAAAAATTTCCACCAGATTTCATGATTCAGTCACTACTGGCGATTTGATTCTGTACTTCACATGACTTACTAGCAGTCTGTAACTGGAAAATGGTGAAAACACTTCAAGACTAACGGCTTATAATTTACCTGTTTGGAAACGTCATACAATTCTCTGTATAGAGCAAGTACTCAATATGAAGTTATCAAATTTATCAAAAAAAAAAAACGAGATGAACTTAAATCATTAGGTAACTTTACAAGAGCAATTCTAGAAGAGGACAGAAAAGGATAGAAATTAAGGTGAGAAATGTTTTAGGAGCTTGAACTCAAAAGAGAAAAGTGAGAGGAGACAGGGAGGGTTTTTAGGTCTTCTGAGAATGTCTTGGAGAAGGGTCAAGAAAGAATTACCTTAAGGCCGCCTAATTTGCTTCTAGAGAGAAAACAAATTGTTAAGTGTTGTCTAGCAATCTGAAAAACTTGGGTTTTTTTTTTTAGTGAGGAAGATTGGCCCTGAGTGAACATCTGTTGCCAATCTTCCTCTTTTTGCTTGAGGAAGACTGTCCCTGAGCTAACATCTGTGTCAGTCTTCCTCTATTTTGTATGTAGGACACTGCCTCAGCATGGCTTGATGAGTGGTGTGTAGGTCCACGCCTGGGATCTGAACCCATGAATCCTGGGCTACGGACGTGGAGCCTGCAAACTTAACCACTATGCCATTGGGCAGTCCCTGAAAAATGCTGATTTTTAATCTTAAAAAACTATCTCAGGATATAAATAGTGCTATTTTTCCTGTTTTATAGGCAAAGAAGAAGGAATGACCAATTAAATATCTTACCTAAAGTCATACAGCCAGAGTGGCAGACACAAGCTCCAAATCTATGAACCTTTTTTTCTAGTCCCCTCATTCTTTGCAAGGGGACTTTAAGCTGTGTGATATTTCAGAGCGCTGTAGTTCGAAATTATATTATTAATGAGTCTGAATGAATTTTATCCATGAGAACGGAGAAGAGAGATGGGAACCGCTGGAGAAGATCATATCTCACAGAGATGGGGCAGTTTTTTATTCAGGCGGTCCTTTAAATTAAGATGAAAGCCTTTCAGCAAAAATTGTAGCAAAGAGGAAGGAGAGGGAAGGAGAGTAAAGCCAACAATCTTAGTTGTAATAGCTGTGGCTATTGAGAGGCGCCCACTATGCACTATGCCTTACTTTATGCTGTGTATAATATCTGTTTACAAATTTTCTTTTCTGGAAGGAATTCTATCTTTTTAGATCTAGGACTGCTTTTAAATACTAATGATTTTTATGCAGGCCTCTGGCATTTGAGATGAGATGGATAAGAAAGTTTTTCCTCTTTCTTTTCCAATTCTCCCCACAAAATGACCTCTAAGACTCTGGTTCAGTTTTAATGGCAGGCAGGATATAGCTGCTCTCAGCTGTATCAAACATCCATGAATTGTTATTGTTTTCTCTCTCCATTATCATTTAGACAATCAATACGTATTTAGCTCCTTTAGTAAATAAGTCAATGATTCCAAAGTTTTCACCATTATTTGAACTCCCTCTAGTTTGTGTCTTTCTGGTAATGAGGGGATGGAAGAACAATCATATGGTTTTCCATAAACAGCATCATTAGCTGTGGAAGAGAAGGTTTATCACTTTCTTTTTCTTGGTGCAATAACTTTTTGAACCACACTCAAAATAGGTTTTTTGTGTGTGTGTGGATACTACAACAAAATTGTGTCTAGTCGCACCATACAGATGCATATTACAACTGTATCTCTTGGTAGTCATTTCTTTATTTTTCCCCTCGTGTACCTCTGTTTATTTCCCCCACATCAGAGCTGGGGAGAAAGATAAGTATTAGCATAAGCTAAATATAACAGAATTTCCAAAGTATGCTTAGGACAAAAATAAAGTAGACATTTAACCGCAAAGTTGGTTTAAAGAAAAGTTTAAACAATAGTATAGGTCATACGTGGGATATAATTAGTCCTTGCTATTTTCCTTGCTTTCCCAGTTTTGTAGAATGGTGATTTGGGCTGGCCTCCGCTGGGCAGTTCTTTAGGTCTAGGATTGTCTTCGCTAAGCTCAGCCGGACTCATTAGTGAATCTCTCAGCAGCTGGCTGTTTGGCTGTGTGCTGGCTGGTTTTATAGTGTCCTTGCCTGTGACTGGGATCTCTGCTCATAAGGGTCTCTCACCTTTCAGTAGCTAGGCAGGTGTTCCTATGATGGCAGACTTCCAGAGCGTCTGAAGGCATACCCCAATGGGCAAGTGCTTTTCACTTTCATTGTCTCATATCACATTTGTCACACTGTGTCAGGTTTGTTACTACCCATTGCCTCAAACAAGTCTCATGGCCAGGCCCAGAGCCAGTGTGACAAGAACAATCACTAAAGGATGAGGATGAAAAAGAGATGTGAACTAAGTCACCACATTACATATGGCAAATTTGTGAAAAGTTGCATTCAACTGACCTGTGTGGACAGCATATTATATATAATTGTAGGTAGCAATATTTCAGAAATTATGATCAAAGCACATTTACCAAAATCTATAAAGTGAGAAGTAATTTTTCAAAAAAATATTACTTTTGTTATCTTTCAGGGAATCTCTATTAGAGATTAAAATGTTCTAAGAACTGTAAAGAATCTAAGTGAATTATAAGATATGACCTTAGCCTGAAGAACTGTATAATCTTTTGGGACCAATAAGAACTATACACCTAAGCAAATGGGAAAATTTATAAGAAAAATTAATAATAAAACCTTTTGATAATTTATTGAGAATAGATTGCAATGTGGATATTTTGAGGAAAATAATATACTTTCCTCTGGTGCCTTTCCAAATATATGACATTGCTTCTATTTGACCCCAGATTTCCATATCAATCATGGTCCCGTCAAGACAACAGGTAATTTTAGGAAATTTAATACATATAAGAGACATTATTTTATTTATTTATTTATTTATTTAATTTATTATTGAGAGAAAATTCATTGATGACATTATGTAAATTTAAGGTATACATCATTATATTTCAACTTCTGTGTAAACTACATTGTGTTCACCACAAGTCTAGTTGCCATCCGCCACCGTGTAAGATGAGAGGTTAAACAAAATGATTGAGTTACTATAGATTATCAAAAATCTACCATCCAGGGCTAAAGGTACAAAATCTGGAGATGGTACTATCTTTTTCTTTTAATCAATTTTCATTTTTTTCTTGAAGTATAGTTGACGTACAATATTATATTAATTTCAGGCATGCAACATAGTGATTTGACTTTTACATACATTACAAAATGGTCACCATGACAAGTCTGGTTAGAGATGGTATTGTCTTAATCTAGAAGCCTGGACTGTCTGGTAAGAGCGAGAACCATAGCAAGAACTATTAATGGAAGGAGGAGAAGGAAATGCCAAAGAAAATGTCCCCCAAAAGTGGGAAAGAGAGGGAGAAATACCTTGGCTTTTCCCACCTTTCTGCTCTCCAGTCTCCTACCAATGCTTCCATTTAACTGAATTTAGGCAAAATTGGCAAGGGAGCTTGGGAAAGTGTTTGCAGAAAAAGAGGAAGGAATGGATGTGAGAACAAATAGGCCATGAGGTACATATTCTTCTTCTTGGACTGCGGCAGGGGTAAGGGAATGAGACGAGAATTTTATTACAGGAGAAATACAAGGAGTAATAAGATATAGATTGTCAACCTCTGACATACAAAATAGACTTATGAAGCAAGACAGAACTCTTCTAAGCTGGCTCAATGTAGTAAGAGATTTCAAGTCTCCATTATCCTTTCCTTTAGCTTATTGACGGTGAAGCCTTGAGGATGAAGCCTTAGAATTCTCCAGCAGTGCAGAGAAAATTATCCCTGTTGTCTGTTAAGATTGAACTATGATGTTGAAGTTGGAAATAAGGAGGATAAGTCAGAACGGAAGTTTCACTGAAACAAAACCCCATCTCATTCCTGCCCTGCTTCCTAAGGCGACTCTGGGAGGAAGCCCAGAAAACTGGGATCAGAACATATACAGACAATGAAGTGCCTTGATTTGTCAATATTGAGCTGCTCTGGATTCTGCTTCCCCCTCGAGCCCCAGGGATTGTTGAGACAGAGCCCTGAAGTGGCTGAGAGTCTGTGTTTGAAACCTGCCAGAGGGAGCACTGAAGAGGAGGTAAAGTTTGCAGAGTACATCCTATGTGCCAGGGCCAGAGTGAGTCAAAGGAGACGCAAGAACTCTCTTGAGCACAATGAAGGCAGAAGTGAAGAAGCTTCCCTATGGGCATGCCATTGTACCCAACCCAAGACGAGAGAGACACAGCCTTGATATATACCAAGAACAGACTAGCAGGAAACCAGCAGGCAGGCAACACTCAGATAAAAAATAGATATTGTCCATCCACTCTAGGAGCCAGGAGACTGTGAATCTTTCTTTGTATTATGAGATGCAGTAATCTATATCCATCCAACCTACATCCAGATGCCATCTTGTAAAGGAAAAGAGGAAAAGGTAGAAGATTTAGAAATCTATGACTATTACAGATTTTCTTCTAGAGAGAATGAGCTAAAATGAAAGGCAGGATTTAATTTTTTAGATGAGACTAAATTTCAGTCAGAATAAAATATGTCATTCCCATACCCTCTTAACTGTGATCTACTGAAGAAAATGATGATACATATGAAAAATAAATAATCTATTTCTATATATTAGAATTTTGATATGAGTAAGATTGAGACTGAGATACGTCACTGTTTTATGTTTTTAATCAATATACATTATATTAACTTATTCCTCTAGCTATCGTTTGCCACCACTTTATTTTTGTCCACAATTGAGGTACCTATAGTACAAGAAAAGTAAAATATCTTTACAGAGTAATTTCACTCAACTTCAGAGACTATATATAAACAGTAATAGGTAGGTTTCTGGCTTGAATAAACTGGATAAACAATAGTACCATCTACTGAGAAGGAAAAACAACAGAGTATGATATTTGGATGGAATATAGTCACAAGTCCAATTTTAGATATATTGAGTTTGAGGGGCTTGAGTCATCCAGTAGGAAATATCATGTAGGCTATTGGATTTATAGTTCTAAAAATGTTAGGATGGTGTCCTAATTCATAGAATTAAAAACTGATCTTTGTTCAAGACTCGCATACATTTCGATTTAAAGTGGTTTCATCAAAAAAGGTGAAATAATCAAGGCTATTCAGTTCCCAGGGGTATTATTAGTACTGAGTTTGTTCTTTGATATTTTTGTTAGACAATTTAATTATATAGGTTTTTAAGTTATATATCCTATTGATTTTTCTTTTAACGCAGTTCAACTCTTGCTGACGTCTCTTTCCTGTATTCCTGTGCCTTCTAACCATAGGCCCTTGGATTGGCACAAATGCTCTTCTCTGTATCAGTCGCCACCCAACCCCTCCACTCCCTATTACCATACATAGTTAGTTTCTAGGTTTCTCACAGAATTTTTTTTTTTTTTTGTGGAAGATTAGCTCTGCACTAACATCTACCACAATCCTCCTCTTTTTTGCTGAGGAAGATTGGCCCTGAGCTGACATCTATATCCGTCGTCCTCTACTTTATATGTGGGACACCTGCCACAGCATGGCTTGATAAGCTGTGTGTAGGTCTGCGCCCAGGATCCGAACCGGTGAACTCCAGGCCACCAAAGAGGAGTGCGTGAACTTCACCACTACGCCACCGGGCCAGCCCCCATTTCCTACTTTTCTAATGGAGCTGATGCTCTTTATCAAATAGTCTTAGAGCACAAAATACCATTTTTTGGATGCATTTACCAAACTTGCAGTGTTACTCTGTTTGTGTTATTTGGTTAATATCTCATTCCCATTTAGGACATTGTGTTCACCTTGGCCACTTCAATACCTAATCCAAAGTCTGACATATAATAGGACTCAACGCATATTCGTGAAAGAAAAACTAAATGAATCAGTTAGAACATGGCTGTTAAGGCGTAAAGTTTTTAAGTAAAATATTTCATAAGTTCACTTCCTTAGCACATAACTTTTCCTATACATGAGAACTAGTTATACCACTAAATTTCTCCTTTAAGAATGACAGCTTTCAAATATCACTTTTCAGGGGTTCTCTCTCAAATTTGCTTAGCTTTCTGTCTTCTTTTGTGGAAAATATTAAAGTTAAGTTAATCTTGTTGACTTGGAGTCAATATGAGCATACTTAATTTTACTGTATATTATTAGAATTGGCGTTTACTTTTAGGTTTTTCTTCTACATCCTTTAAATCCAAGGTATCAGTCTTCTATGTGCCAAACTGCATCTATTCTCATAGTCTCTTTGACACTAACCAACGCTTTTTCCTGTCCCTTAAATTGCTCCTCTCATCTGCTGTTGTCAAGGAAACAAGATAACCAAGGTTTTAAAAAGATAGTTAAAACATGAATCAACAAGGAACTGAGTAAAAGTTTTAGGACTGAAGTAGAAAACCTTAAAGCCGAGACTTATTAAAGGTTATTCAATCCACAATGAAATTTTTCACCTATAGATTTATTAAGAGCATTGTTTTTTCTCAAAGTCCAAACCCTGGCGAAGTAAGGTATTCTCAAAAGGGAAATGATGCAGAGGTGCTTATGTGGATTTTGCCTGTAAAAAAGTCCAGCTGATTGGAACATGAGGATATAACCAAGAAATCACTTCACATATAGCATCCAAACTGAAGGTAGTAGATCTATGATGAAATAACCAACTTCATGAGTATAAGCTGGTGGAACCCAAATCTATAAAGATACACCAATTTGATATACTCAGGCTTTTGTCTAGAGTGTGTGTTCTGGAACCAAGAGTATGAGATCTTGATTCAGGACACACATTCTAATCTCTTATAGAGCATTTAATAATTCTTCCAGTCTTATTTTCAGAGAAGTACAACAAACAAAAGTTAGTAGAACTGGGATGGAATTTCATATGTCTTTGTGTATATGAAGCCCCACAAGTAATCCTATTGCATGGCTGGATCAATAAAGAGCATTATTAACCAGGCAGCTGGTTGAACTTCTAAATGTTTGCAGTGTAATTTCACTCTGAATTTTTATTCTTGGCTCTGAAATAAGTAGCACTACTGTAGTGTTGTGAAATTCTCTCTGGTACTCATGTTATGGAGGTTGGGCTGACTATTTCCCAAGGGTAAATGCAGAGGACTTTATTCCACACATTCATGATATTGAACTCAGTGCATCAGAGTCACACTTATATTCTTATCATTTTTCATTATTGTCAGTTTTAGAACTTCAGTCAATTATAGAGCTACAGTGTAATTTGTCACTTATATCAACATCTTTAATTGGGTAAACCAACAGTTTAAACCTCTTAATTCCAACTCTAGAAAGTAAATAGATGAATGTACAACAAGAATGTTGAGAATATAGAAGAATAGACTAACTCAGCTAAGGTGTTCTCTACTAATTAATAAGTGCTTATAGACTGGAGGAAACTTTTAAAATACCGTGGAAATGGGTGTCTATGATTGACATACTCAATATCGACCCACATCTGCATTTTTATCTGGAAAACATCAGCTCAATCTGTGCTCTTGATTAATTTAGGCACAATTATATATGATTTGCCACATATATCCATGACAATATGAGTCAATTTAGCAGGGAGGAGGACAATATTTTGAACTTTTTAGTTTCCTAATTATTTTATATTTTAACGTAATAAAATTATTTTTCTTATTTTTATTTTCTAGTTGAATTTTACATAATACAATAAGTGCAGACATCAAAATGATACTAGTAAACATGTAAGGAGAGTGTCCTTCAGGAAGGGTAACCCTGACTTTGACGTCATAATTCTATCTTAGTTTTCACTGCTGAGAAACCGGTAACCCAGTGATCACTGAGTTCAGTGAATAGTCACATTTCTTCTAAAATTATTATAATACTGTGCATTAATATAATATTCTCTCAGTAAAGTGAATCATAGTTTGGACTCTGGATGCAAACTTCCTAGATTCAAATTCTGGCTCTCTATGTATTTGCTCTGTGCTCATGAATAAGTTACTTTATTGTTCTGTGCCTTGGGTTCTTGTGTGTAACAGATACACAAAAATAATCATATCTTCCAGGGTTGTAATGAGGATTCAGTAAGTTTCTACATATAAAATGCTTATCACATAATAAATAACTAATAAATGTTAGTTCATATAAGGAGCTGCAGTAGTAGCATGAGTACTAATACCAGCATTTTACCTGGAATGGAGAGGAATTCACTGCCCTAACTCTGTGATAGACATCACAAAATACTGAATTTAATTTAGTTTCTTCATCCTAAAATCAAAGGAAGACACTTTTCAGGAAAGTGAGTATCAATGTGCAGAGATACTGTGGGAAAATGTACTATTTGGATCTTTCTTATCTCTGATTTCTGGAGATTTCTTGAGAGTGGATCTAAATAGCAGTGTATGTAGCCTACCAGAGGAGCAATAATTTTTGGAGGTTTCAGAAAGCAAAGTACAATGTGGAAAATACAAGGTAACTTAGATGAAAAGAACAGTAAGAACACAAAGTTATTTTGTATGTAATGTAAGAAGGCCTTTGGAAAGTTCCTTTAGTTTCCCATTTAGAGGCATCATGAGTACTCAGAGAGTTATTGAGAAACTCTTCCCCTGAATCAAATGGAGGAAAAGAATTATTAATATAAGTGCACTGCTGTGTAGCCTCTGTCAGTTAGCAGGCTGAAGAAAGCTACAGTGGATGGCTTTAGGAAAAGTCCTTCATAAAGTTGAAGATTTTCAGGATACACACTAGGTCAAAAACGAATCTGTTTGCTGCTCAGCAGTGTGCTAAAGGACAAAGAAAAACTTTGATCACATTGAGAGAGAACTGAGAACTGGAAGACACAGTCTAGGGCCAATTTAGAATCTAACTATACAACTCGAATCACTGATTGTTGACCTGAGCGAGTTTCTGTGGGTCTTACTTGATTTCCACCCAATGCCGAAGAAAACTGACATTTCAGAAATTGTGTAAAAAAGAGTCAAATTAGTTTTTAACCTTCTTTAAAGTTTATCTTCATAAATATGTAGTACTTAATTTTTACAGAGTGCTTGCTATGTGGCAGGCACTATTCTAAACGTTTGACGAAGATTATGTCATTTAATCCTCACAACAACTCCATGAAGTAGATATTATTATTCCCCTTATTTTAAAGATGAGGAAAGTGAGGCACAGAGAGGTTAAGTCAGAATCTAATGCCTCTGTTCCTAACTAGAACTTAAATAAAGAAATTTGTGTTTTGTCTACTTGTTTTGATGCCATACAGATATGAAAAGAACAAGATAATAGTAATTATAACAAAACATTTTTCCGATTAATTAAAAAGTATTACTTATTACTATTTAATTATCCTCTGAGAAGCTAGAACGAATTACCAGTAGGAATTTTAAATGTGACTAAAAAAGGTTACAGCAGATGAATTTCCATATGTGGAATTTTACTGGAGTCAAGAGCGAATAAGGAAATAAACACAAGAAAGATAACATTTCACATATCAAAAGGACAATTTACACCCAACACGCATTTATGTGTTCCAGATTAGGCGCAACTCTGAATATTTATTTTCAAAGTAGAAGGTATCAAAAGGAAGAGTCTATGTTTTCATCTCAGGGTACAGCCATTTTACAAAGTGAAGAAAATTATATTTTGAAATTTTGAATCTGTTTACATCTATTGCTCTGGTACTTTCATAGAAGAAAACAAATTTCTTCCCCTCCCTCAGTTGTGGGTGGAAAGCCCCCATCTTAAAGAAAAGCAGTGCAAAATTGTGAGCTCTGAATTGTCACTGTTGTTCTCCATTGTGGGGATTGAACTGAGACATGGAAACCTGTCAAACTACCCAGGTGAGTTATGTCTCTGCAATTGTGTAATTTACTTAGGGGGCTGCTGCCGAAAGCATCTGAATTGCGTGGTTTGTCTTTGGCCTTATCTCATCACCTTTTCTCTTACCTTCTTTGTGTGGTCATATCTAGTTTTACCTAGCATGCTCTTCCCATGAGTTCGTGTTCCTCTTTTAGGGTTCTGGGGAAACAGCATACACACTTATAAAGTTAGGGCTTTGTGATTTCCCAGTGCCTAATATTGCCATCTATGACACTAAGACTTACTGCCTACTTTGAAAGCCATGGCCTACCATTTCTGAAGAGTAATCCTGAGGACCTCTTTCAGGTAGTAGCCTAATCTAGAGATTAATTAAATTGAGATTTTATCATATCTTTTTATTTTGAAATGTTACTTTTCACTTTAAGAACTCAGCCTCATTATGTGCCTCTGCAGAGTTTTTAGAATCCTTTACAGCCCAATTCAAATATGGGATTCGAACAGGCTTGCTCAAAATGTCTGACCTCATTATTAATGCCAAGTCACTCTAGCTCTTTTTAGTGATATTTTCTTAACATTTCTGACCAACTGAGTCTCTATCACTTTAGGCTGGCTGGCATAGTTACAGCAATAGTACAAATGTCCATTCACTTGGATGAAAATATTCTCTTTTTTCCCCACAGTTACCTTCTAGAATGCCTGCTTATGAATAGTACTCAATAAAATTATTCAATGCAGTTCTTCTGTATTAAATATATTGAGCAATTTGCTTCTTCCATTTATTGAGTAGCTACTATTTGCCAGACATTGTGACAGAACCCAGAGATACAGTGAGAGTTTATGTCCAAGTGGAGGAGACAGTTAATAAATAAGTAAAGACATGATAAACAGATAAATTATAGATTTTGGAGAGCGATACAAAGCAAACAGTATGTTATGATATAGAGTATCGCAGGGTGGGGGGTATTGACAGATGGAAGGAATTTGCTTGGCATGGCACCAGAGAGGTCATGTCCTTTATCTGAAAGAAGAGAAGAGCTTGGAGACAACACGGTGGGAAGAGAGAACAGCAGGTGCAAAGGAAAGGCTCAAGCGATTCTTCAGTGACGTGTTGAAGGAATTGAAACACAAGATGATGTTGAAGAAGTTGGAAGGCTCCTTATTAACAAGGGCTATGCAGCGAATGATGCAGCAGGATTTCTGTTGTTTTTAATAGTGATGATAAGCCATGATAAATTATCAACACTCTCTCCTGGATTCCCACATAATAAAAGGCCTACAGAGGTCACATGCTTTACCTGAGTCCGAATCTGTGGCTGAAGAAGAGTGTCTATTTGTGAAAAAACAGGCTATTAAGATGATTAATTTATAACTGATTATTTATATCCTATTCTTCCCAACTAAATCACATAGACCAGGTTACCTAAGATATTATGATGTACGTAAAAAACATGGTCCTTGCAAATATAACAAATCTATTTATGGGGGACTTTGCAGTACATTTGATAATAATAATTGAGTTAGTGTTCCAATATCTGTTTTCTATCCTTTACTTTTATGAGAAAGATAATTTTTCATTGTTGCTGGTGCCATGGAATCGATTGGGACTCCTAGTGACCCTGTTTACAGCAGAGTGGAACCCTGTTGAGTCTTTTTGCGCCATCCTCTCACCTTCCAGAGCTTTATCAGAAAATGCTCCACGGTATTCACAGTCTTCATGGCCAATTTTTTTCAGAAATGGGTGGCCAGGTCCTTCTTCCTAGTCTGGCTAGTCTGGAAGCTCCACTGAAACCTGTTAATCATGGGTGACCCTGCTGATCTTTGAAATACAGATGGCATAGCTTTCAGCATCACAGCAACACGCAGCCACCACAGTATGACAACCGACAGTCAGGTAGCATGGTTCCCTGACCAGGAAATGAAGCAGTGGCAGTGAGAGCTCTCAATCTTAACCACTAGACCACCAGAAAGATAACTACATTTGTTAAAACATATGTAATATGCTCGATTTGATGTACCTTTTACAAAGAGAGACTATGCCTCTTGTTAGGATCTTGTTTAGAACTTTATTTTAACCAGTATCACAAACAAAGTCCCTATCTTTAAGATGAGGAAAACGCAACAGGGCTTGGAAAATCAAGTTGAATAATATTTTGCTAAATGATCATGAACATATATCAAGGCTTATCTGTGCAGGTGGCTCTTGTACAGGAAACAGCATTATGCACAGTTTGACTAAAGGTCACAAAGGAATAAATACAGTTCTTTTTGAACTTGACAATAATTTATTGGAACACAGCTTACTTTAAGTAACAAAGTGTCAGCTTAAGCCTCAAAATTCTCCATTGTATACACTCATTTCACTGACTTGACTCATTCTGGAGATAAACTGGTCCTGAGTAGAAGAGAAGGAAGTTTGTGTTGAAAGATGTATTGTTAACCCTTTAGTTAATATTAGAGTAAGAATCTTCCAAGAACTCTGGTCTGAATTTTTCTTATCTTAAGGGGATTGACTGAAATCCAACAGTCAGTGATTCAAGAGTCTATCTATCTATCTATCTATCTATCTATCTATCTATATATCATCTATCTTTCTATGTGTCTATGTATCTATCTATCATCTATCCGTCAACCTATCTAATCTCTCTCTATATATTTTGAAATCAAGTTTGATGTAGCATTTAGGCAAAACTTCAGTATATCTCTATAAGATACATGAACACATAAACTTAAAATTATACCTTGAAATTAATATGCCAGCTTTCTAGGTTTGCTTAAATTCTAAAGGAGTCCTTGGTGCAATTTTGGTTTGTTATCAGATTTTTCTCTGCCTCTTGAGTTAATGTGTTTTTTCCCCTTTATCCTTTCTCTTGATAGGATAAGCAGGGTAGCAAAGATGTCAGGAAAAAAGGAAGACTTTCTATAGAATTTTATTTTATGTGTGGATAGAAAATATAATGGACTTAATATTATTCTACCTATATTCTTTTTGTGTGTGTGAGGAAGATTTGTCCTGAGCTAACATCTGTTGCCAATCTTCCTCTTTTTACTTGAGGAAGATTGTTGCTGAGCTAACACCTGTGCCAAGCTTCCCCTGTTTTATGTGGGATGCTTCCACAGCATGGCTTGATGAGTGGTGCCAGGTCTGTACCAGGATCCAACCCCACAAACCCTGGGCCACCCAAGCAGAGTATGAAAACTTAACCACTACCCCACCGGGCTGGCCCCACTACCTATATTCTTAAAAATTGATTTTCTAATTTCACAAATACGTATTGAGCAAACAATTCAGCGGCACCTTGCACTAGGAATTGCCCATGTATTTCGTTTCATGTGTGTTCCAGGATTTATCTAATCATTTCCTTCTGGGTAAATCACAGTCTATTTCCAGTTTCTTCATTAATCGAAATGCTCCAATGGATATCCTTGTACGCACGTCTTTGTAAAACCCCCTGCTCTGAGACTGGGAGGAAATATCTTTTCAATGTAGATACGTTGTGTTTCGTGGAAAGTAAACAATGACTTAGCCCCAAACAGAGAGGTGATGTGGGGAGCAGAGCTGACGTTTGGAAGATTATTCTTAAGGAGATAAGCCTATCATTCAACACTGCAGAAGGTTCTGGTCCTGCATCGGGGATGACAGTTTCCCCAGGCCACATTGATCTTTGTGGAATTTGTAACAACAAAAGGGAAATGAGATATGTAACTAGTCTGGGAGGTTTGAGTTGGTGTATCTATCAATTTTTCTACCTATTGAACGACTATTTATCTTCCTACAAGATTGCTTTCTATTTATTCCTTTTTTCATACAACAACACCGTTAGTCCAGATGTTAAAAATGCTCTCCATCGAACTCTTAATATTTTTCCTCCTTTGAGCAAAAGACTATAAACCAACACCATGGTTTTGGATTTTGGATTTCTGAGTCTGCTACTTATGGCCATAGTCCCTCATAGTTTCAATAAGGACTGAAACATCAGTTTTTAGATAAGATGTAAGGGCTTTATTGCCCTTTGGTTGGTCAGAGCAGAGATGGAAAGAGAATTATCTTTGATTTTAAAGGCGCTTTGCTTAACAATAAATCAGTTCGAAGTGTGTTCTCTTTTCTTACAGCTAAGTGTTTAAAAGACTGGTGAAAGAGAAGTGTGGTAATTTAGTAACTTCAAGAGGACAACCCCTTTAACCCTCTGTAGGTGTCACTTCAAAGTGGTTTCTTTTGTTAATTTTTACAATTTGGTATTAATTTAAAAAGATACAATTGCTTTAGATATTTGTCTTCAGGCTACAAGTATAAAAGCTGCATGGATAACTAAAAGTCCAACCTCCCAAAACGTGTAACAATAATATTCAAATAAAAGTGAAAATGAGGATAAATGGCTTTTAAATATATTTTAATAAAAAAAATTCTCTCTTTTTACAAAAATGCATCAGATTGAAGGCAGCTAGAATGGAGGAGTTGCTTAAATTATAAATAAATGATGCCTTCTGAATTTTAAATTAAAAAAATCATGTTTGTTCTCTAGTGCATGACAAAATAAACAATAAGTGACAAGCTGTGTTGAGAGAAAATCCAGTTTTATAAATACACAATTTAATAAAGTAATCATTCATGGGAATGTAATACTTAAAATGGAATAATGCACTTATTTACTAAATAAATATAGTACTGTATTCCTTCACACTAAGAAGGATGGGTAAAATAACATATTCTTACTTAGTTTTATAGTTAAAATTATCTAAAATGCCAGCAATTAACTCAATTAGAATATCCCTCTACTGAATTAATTGAAAATAGATAGTTGAATGGCTATGTGGTTAAAACTACAAGCAGAAATTGTATTCTTCACATCTAGCACCCACACAGAGGTCTCAGGATAGCCACAGTTTGATAAGCTGAAACTAAAAGTTCCTTATAACCAATTTATCAGAAGTGAACAGTAGGGGACGATATTTCACTAGTTTGCAGAAAATCCATCAGCATTAAAGCAGAAAAAAGCCTTTAATGGGGTGACATAGCTAATCAAAGGTAAAGACGAATCCGATAAAAATGATTACATTAAACTCACTTTTGTTTAAAGATGTTTCTTTTTACTTGTTTATCAAAATTAACTTTTGTTACTTGTGGAATATTTGGCTGCACTCTCATCAGTATTTTTTATATTTAGATTTTATTGGAAAGAAACACTTATCATTAGTGCTATTTCCACCATATTTTCCGATTAGAATTCTCTATAGGGACAGAATTTACATTAAAAGAGATTGATTTAAATTAGAAATGTTTTATCCTCTAGCTTTGCCAAGAAATAAAACGTCAAGAGTTAAAAACATACTAGGAAGGACAATATCACTGGCGATGCTTCTATAGAGTTTATATTAGTGCTTTCAATTCTATTCTCTGTAATGATCTGGGGAAAAAAGAACCTTATCAAAATTATATTTCGTTAATTGAGTTCCTAATAAGAGAGAGTTCTGGCAAAGAATGGTTCTAGAGTTTTCATTGGCTAGGTTGAATCCCACAAAAATTAATGACAGGATGTAAGTCCATATTTACGTATAGATAAAAAGATAGTAAAATATTCCAAAGTAGTTTTTTATATGCTTTTGAGGTTTGAAACATATTTCTACCCAACATTATTATGAAAACCAGCAGCAGAAAATTTATATGTGATTTTAAGTAGAGAGTATTTATTGGTAAAAATTATGTGGTTCTGGTATCAAGCATTTTAACTATATATATTAAAGAACTATTAGAAATTAATGAATAAAAGGTTTTAGCTAGAAATTTCATAATTCATATTTCTGTATTTTTTCTAAAAATTGAATTTCTATTTACTGTTCTAACAAATGATGTTGAAGTACTTGGAGTAGAAGGGCTAATATATATCTCAATTTTTCATAAATTTACTTGTGAGTTCAAATCTTGCTTTTAAAAATTATAAAATGTAATGCATTGAGTTCCTTTATGAAGTCAAGGTCTGTAAACAATTGTTAAAACAATATTTCTGATAGCTTAATTAATCATGGAATGATGAATAAATCATATAATCTCCATAAATCTTTATTTCTGTGATCGTCAGAGGCCCAGAAAATCAAATACAAATTTTGCCCACTTTATAAGTTTGCCAGTAATTGGATTGTTTTAGTGGAGAGTGTTTTCTTAAAAAGTATGATTTGGCTAAAAGAGAATTGTACTGAAACAAATTATATTATAATGCAAAGACAACTGACTATACAACAGTAGGACATGCTTTGAGAGGAATTTCTTATACTGATCAGAGCTTAATTGGAAAATACACAAGATTGTAGAATTGGTTCTAAGCTTCACAATTAATGACACTTACATACGACTTGGATAAAGAGAGGAATATAAATAACAGATCAACAAGGGTCAAAGATGATTAAACAAGGAAGTAAGAATACTAAGCAGATGGACCAAGAACAGCCCTTACATGGCAAGCTAACCCTAACTTCTCTCCCTCCTGAGGATTTTGCAAACCGCGAAGAAAGATTCTAGACTATAGTATTACATGTAAGATTGATTTTAATTTAGACCTTGTTAGGACAAAGATTTTAGGTACAACACAATAATAGATTGTGTTTTGTCTTTGAAGGTCTTTTCAACATAACAAATACGCAAAACGTAAGCTACCTGGAATCATGAAGTCTGTGGTCTCGGTGAACACCCTTTGTAGTCCAGGTGTCTATCTGGTTCTAAGGAAATCCTCTGGCCAACAACAACAACAGAATAGAATTCCCTTCACTTCCCTCTTAGAAACACATGTCCCTGGTTTTCTGAGCTACTTATGGATGTATTGTGGAATATTAAAGACGCTAGAATAGAGCTTTTAAACTGCTCTAGGTAAGAAATAAGTGATAGATTTAGAGCAGCTTTTCTCCATGGGAGCAATTGTGCCCCTTAGGGGATATTTAGCATGTCTGGAGACATTTTGGGTTGTCATTACTTGGGAAGGGGGATGAGACTGAAAACTGGGGGGCAGAGGCCAGGGAGGCTGTTGAGTATTCTACAATGGGCAAGAGACACCCCCACCTTGCACCACCACTTTCCCCCTAAGAAAGTATTATGTATTCCAACATGTCAATAGTGCCAAAGTTGAGAAACCCTGATTTACGGGGAAGAAGAGAATCAGGAAAAAGATAATCCTCTCTGCTATCTTTGAAGTCAAGTGGAACAAGGGAGTAGGGAAATAAGGAGGATTCTTTGGCTAGAGGTAGGTCAAGAGCCCTGAGAAGAGCCCTATGGAGATATTTTTCAAATAAAGGTTATGTGCTAAGAAATGTGATCCCTTCTTGTGACTTACAAATCTTCAATGAAAGTACAATGTGCTTCTGCTTGATTTCCCTCTGTAATCCTGTGAAAGGACTGAGTTTTGTAATTAAGGCTAGTCAGTTCATGAAGATGCAAGAGAGCAAAGGCTATTTTAGTTGCTAGTTAGTTGGTGCATAATGGCCCACTGATAGATCAAGTATTGCAATATTTCCTTCCATACCAGTTGATAAATAATTGCTGTCTTGAACTCCCTGAGTGATCCTGATGCCCTGACTACCCTCCTCCCATACCTCTCACAATCCAGCATATAAAGGGTTGATATTTGACACAACTGGAGGCCAGAACTGTGCTCCAACTCTATGGCCAATGTCATTTCAGACAGTTTTGTGTCCCTCCTATACTGTAGCTAAATATTTTGAACATGACTTCTTGTTATAATCTTAATAAAATCAAATCTCTGTCTTTAAAGTCAGCACCTAAAAGACAATCTATGTAGGTGGTCATGTGGAGGGCAGTAAAAACCAGTCACTCCTTCATAAATTGAGATTTGTCTTTCTATTGACAAGCTTGGAAGTATAACTTTAAACTTGTGAATGAAGGTGGCAGGTTTCTGATAAAAGATTCAGTGTGCGAACAATCACTTACTTGTCAGTATGCTAGTTTTCTAAGTAAAGCTAAGACTATTTTAAATAACATAATATTTATTTGCTTGGTTTAGGATCCTTGGAGTGAAAATGCTTTGAGAAAACTGGCTCAGTGTCAAAATAATAAACATGTCAAGGAATGGAAATCTCCTTAAAAGCAAAATGAAGATGGGAATGGAAATGTCAGGTTTGGCCGGTACAAGTTCTCAAATCAATTATCTCAAATGCATTTTCATTATCTGAATTTACTTGCTATATTTATTTTTAAGAAATTTTTATGGTTGCTATAAAACTCATGGCACAGCATCTTGGATTGGTTTGCTTTTTGTTTTCTATAAACGGAAATTTCTGAAATTGTTGTGGTGGATAGCCAAAGTAAGGCAGAGGTCCTGGATACTGAAAGGCTATGGGACTCTACAACTGTGTTTAGGAAGACAAGATCACAATGTACCCTAGGCCAGAAAGTTGTGTGGTGGTACATACCTTATGGTGGCATTGAATAGTTATTTTTCTTAAATGAGTAGAAAGTATTAATTATTATAATCACCTCCAAGGGATGTTCTTCCAGATGTATTATATTGTAGAGCTAAACAGCATTTCAGTGGAATACCAACCTACACAGAATATGGTTTTTAAGAGTGTCACATTATGTTACAAAGGTTGGGTAAAAAAATCATTGTCTGATTTAGAGAAATGCATATTTAGATGATGAGCTTGATAGCATAGAAAATGGCATTATACCAAAACCACAGGAGAGATTGAATGGTTTTGATGAATGTTTGAATTAAAATAATTTTCTATTATGTTACACTGATAAAAACTAAGTAAACTTTGTCTTCAGTCCACGTTTACTCAGCTCTACACTCACACCCATCCGAACATGTTCTCACAAAAACATTCACATATACACACACATACATGTCACCGTGCTTGTTTTTAGAGTGTCACAAAACTCCAATGCCAATCCACTCCAACACACTATCATCAAGTTGTCAAAAATCAAAGACTAAGAGAATTTTATTAGCAGCATGAGAAAAGTGACTCACCACGTACAAGGAACAACCATAAGACTATTAGTGGATTTCTCAGCGGAAACTTTGCAGGCCAAAAGAGAGTGGGATGATATATTCAAAGTGCTGAAAGAAAAAAACTTCCAACCAAGAATACTGTATTCAGCAAAATTATCCTTCAAAAATGAAAGAGAAATAAAGACTTTCTCAGGTAAACAAAAGCTGAGGGAGTTTATTACCAGTAGACCTGCCTTACAAGAAATGTTGAAGGCAATCTTTCAAGCTGAAATGAATAGATGCTAAACAGCAGCACAAAATCATGTGAAAGTATAAAGCTGGCTGGTAAAGATAAATGTATAGACAAATACAGAAGACTGTAGTGGTGGTGCATAAATCACTTTTAATTCTCATATAGAAGTTAAAAGACAAAAGTATAAAAAAAACTATAACTAAAACATGTTCATAGATACACAATATAAAAAGATATAATTTGTGACTTCAATGACCTAATATTTCAGGAGGGATGAAAGAGTGTAGAGTATTTGTATGGGATTAAAGTTAAGTTGTTGTCAGTTCAAAAGAGATTAACATGGTAACTACAAAGAAAATATCTATAGAAGATATACAAAGAAAGTGAGAAATGAATCCAAGCATGTCACTACAAAAAGTGAAAATGTCACAAAGGAAGACAGCAAGAAAGGAAAAGAGGGACGAAAAAGCTGGAAGACAGACTGATAACAATTAACGAAATAGTGATAGTAAGTTCTTCCTTATCAATAGTTACTGTAAATGGAAATGGATTAAACTCCCCAATCAAAAGACATAGAGTAGCTGAACAGATTTTTTTTAAAAAAGATTCAAACATATGTTGCCTACAAGAGACTCACTTTAGATTTAATGACATGCGTAGGCTGAAAACGAAAGGATGGGCAAAGATATTCCGTGCAAATGGTAGCCAAAAGAGAGCAAGAGTGGCCAGACTTATATCAGAAAAAATAGACTGTAAGTCAAAACTGTCAAAAGAGACAAAGAAGGACATTATAGAATGATAAAAGGATTAATTCACCAGGAAGATATAACAGTTATATATGCACATCAGATCACCCAAATACATGAAGCAAATATTGACAGAACTGAAGGGAGAAATAGACAGAATCACAGTAATAGTAGGAGATTTCAGTACCCTTCTTTCAACAATGGATGAACATCCAGGCAAAAGATCAATAAGGAAACACAGGACTTGAACAACATTATAGACGAAATGGACCTAACAGATATATTCAGAATATTTCACCCCAAAACAGCAGAATATTCATTCTTCTCAAATACACATGGAATATTCGCCAGTATAGATTGCATGTTGGGTTACAAAACAAGTCTTAACAAATTTAAGAAGGTTAAAATCATAGCAAGTATATTTTCTGACCATAATGGAATGAAAGTAGAAATAAACAACTGAAGGAAAATTGGAAAATTCACAAACATGTGGAAATTAAACAAAACAGTCTTGAACAACCAATGGGTCTATCAAGAAGTCAAAAGGGAGGGGCCAACCTCATGGCAGAGTGGCTAAAGTTCTGTGCACTCTGCTTCAGAACCCAGTCGCCCTGGATTCTAGGGTTTGGACCCTGGGTGCACAGCCATGCTGTGGAGGCATCCCACCTACAAAGCAAAGGAAGTTTGGCACAGATGTTAGCTCAGGGCTAATCATCCTCAAGCAAAAAAATAAAAAAGAAGTGAAAATGGAAATTAGAAAATATCTTGAGACAAATGGAAATGAACACACAACATACTGAAATTTATGGGATGCAGCAAAAGTAGTACTAACAGTCACTTTTATAATGATACACATCTACATTAAAGAAAAAGAAAGATCTCAAATAAACAAGCTAACTTTACACCCCAAGAAACTAGAAAAAGTACAGAAGGAAGGAAATATGTATGATTAGAGCAGAAAAAAATGAAATAGAGAATAGAAAAAGAATACAAAAAAGTTTAAGAGTTTCTTTCTTTGAAAAGATCAACAAAATTGACAAACTTTTAGCTAGATTAACTAAGAAAAAAGAGAAGACTCAAATAAATAAAATTAGAAATAAAAGAGGAGCTCTTACAACTGATGCTACAAAATTAAAAGGAGTATATGAGACTACTATTAATAATTACATGCCAACAAACTGGATAATCTAGAAGAAGCGAATAAATTACTAGAAACATACAATCTACCAAGACTCAATCATGAAGAATTTGAAAATCTTAACAGACCTATAACTAGTAAGGAGACTGAATTAGTAATCAAAAACATGACAAAAAATAAAAGCCCAGGACCAGAACACTTCACTGGTCAATTCTATCAAATGTTTAAACGTAAATTAACATCAGTTCTTCCAAAATTCTTCCAAAAAATTGAAGATAAGGGAACACTTCCAAACTCATTTTATGAGCCAGCAAAACCATGGTATCAAAGCCAGAAAAAGGTACTACAAAAAAGGAAAGCAACAGGCCAATATCCTTGATGGATGTAGATGAAAAAATTCTCAATATAATACTAGCAAACCAAATCCAATAGCACTTTAAAAGGATCATACACTATTACCAATGGGATATAGTCTTGGGATGGAAGGATTATCCAATATATGAAATCAACGTGGTGCACAACACTGACAGAGTAAAGGATAAAAATCACAGGGCATTCTCAATAGAGGCTGATAAAGCATTTGACAAAATTCAACAGCCTTTCATGATAAAAGAAACACTCAACAAACCAGGAATAGAAAGAAATTATCTCAACATAATAAAAGCCGTATGTTAAAAAGCCACAGCTAATATATAATGGTGGACAGATTGAAAGCTTTTCCTCTGAGATGAAGAATAAAGCAAGGATGTCTACTCTCACCACTTCTATTTAACATAGTATTAGAGGGACTAGCTAGAACAATTAGATAAGAAAAAGAAATTAAAGTCATCCAAATTGGAAAAAAAAAGGAGAAAAATATCTCTGTTCATACGTCACATGATTTTATATGTAGAAAACCCTAAAGATTCCACAAAATCAAATGAACTAGAACTAATAAGTGAATTCAGCAACATTTCAGGATATAAAATCAGCATACAGAAATTAATTGCATTTGTATACACTAACAATGAACAACTTAAAAGAAAATTAAGAAAATAACTCTATTCACACTAGCATCAAAAAGAATAAAATACTCAGTAATAACCTTAACCAAGGAGGTGAAAGTCTCATACATTGGAATCTATAGATGACTGATGAAAGAAATTTAAAAAGTCACAAATAAATGGAAAGGTATCCTGCGTTCATGGATTGAAAGACTTAATACTGTTAAAATGTCCATACTACCCAAAATAGTGTACACATGCAATGCAATTCCTATCAAAATTCCAACGGCATTCTTTATAGAAATAAAAAAATCAATCCTAAAATTCACTTGGAACCATAGAGGACACCTAGTAGCCAAACCAATCTTGAGAAAGAAGAGCAAACTGGAAGCCTCACTCTTCCTGATTTTAAAACATATTATGAAGCTACAGTAATCAAAACAGTATGCTGCTGGTATAAAACAGCCATGCAGACCAATAGAATAGAGACCCCAGAAATAAAGCCACAAATGTATGGTGAGACTTGATCTTTGACAAGTGTTCATAGACTATACAATGGGGAAAGAAAGGATAGTCTTTTCAACAAACGGTGGTGGGAAACTGGAGATCCACATGTAAAAGAAGGACATTGGATCCTTATCTTACTCCATACACAAAAATCAACCTGAACAGATTAAAGACACAAACGTAAGACCTGAAACTATCGAATTTCTGGAATAAATCATAGGAGAACCCTTCATGACATTGATTTTGGCAGCGAATTCTTGGATATGACACCAAAAGCACAGGCAACAAAGCGAAAATAGACAAATGGGACTACATCAAGTTAAAGCTTTTTCCCAGCAAAGGAAACAAATCAATACAGCGAAAAGGCAACCTACAGAATGGGAGATGATATTTGTGAACCATATATCTGATGAGGGGTTAATATAAAAAATATGTTTGGAACTCCTACACCTCAATTGTAAAAAACAAAACAATTAAAAAATGGGCAAAGAGTTTGAATAGACATTCCTCCAAGGGAGGCATACAAATGGCTATGAGGCACATGAAAAGATGCTCACCATCATTAATCATCAAGGAATTGCAAATCAAAATCACAATGAGGCATCACACCTGTTAAGATGGTTATCATCAAAAAATGAAAAAATAACAAGTGTTGGCTGGAAACCCGTGTACTGTTGATGGGAATGTAAAATGGTGAAACTCCTAGGGAAAACAGCATGAAGCTTTCTCAAAAAATAAAATAAGAATAAAAATACAACTATATGATCTGGAAATCTCGCTTCTGATTATTTGTCTAAAAGAATTAAAATCAGGATCTCAAAGAGATATTTGCATTCTCTTTCAAATAATGCTCAAATTCACTGCAGCATTATTAACGATAGCCAAGTGGTAGAAACAATGTAAACGTCCATGGATGAATCAACGGATAAAGCAAATGTCACACACACACACTCACATACACACACGCGCACACACACACACACACAGGCATATTACTTAGCCTTAAAAAAGAAGGAAATCCTGCCATTTGCAACAATACAGATGAACCTTGAGCATATTATTCTAAGTAGAATAAGCTAATCACCAGAAGAGAAATACTGCATGATTCCATTTCTCTGAGGTATCTAAAGTAGTCAAACCCCCAGAAAAAGAAAGAAATGGTAGTTGCCAGGGGCTAGAGGGAGGGAGAAACAGGGAGTTGCAGTTCAATGGGTCTAGGGATTCATCATGCAAGATGAAAAAGTTCTAGAAACCTATGGCACAACATTGTGCTTATAGTTAACAATTCTGTACAGTACACAAAAATTAAGACAGTAGATCTCACGTGTTTTTTACCACAATAAAAATTGTTTAAAAATTAGGAGGAAAGATAGTAGGTATGGAAGACAAAAAACAGAGAACCGGTAGACTATTAGGTCCATGTGGGCAGGAGTTCTGTCATCCTGTTCACTGGTGTACTCCCAGGGCTTGGTATAGAAGTTTCACAGTGTTTTGGTTCAACAAATATATTGACTAAAAGAGAATTAAGATCCGTGCTGTACTTAGGGAAAAAAAAGGAAGAAGGAGGAACCAGAACTCAAAACATTAGCAAAAAATTATCCAGAACTGAAAAAATAACACGCTCAAAATATTCTTGAGAAAAAGAATAAAAACATGAATACTAAATATATCTTGACAAAGGTTTGAATTAACATGATAAGAGTGTGAAAATGAAGAAACCCTCCCAGCACTAGTAAGATAACACACTAACACGTGTTGAACTATATTCCCTTACAGTGTTAGAATGTTGATGTTGACTAAGATATATTGAAACTATGAAACTATGATAAAAATATAAATCATAAAATATAACAAATATTAATGCAAACCTATGTTGACATGGGGAAAAAAGTGAGAAAACTCATGGGAAGTGACTGAACTAACACTGTGATTGCTCTTAGTTTGTACAAGGTTGTTATCCCCCATTAATCTATAGGTTTCAGTTTTAAAGACAGAATGAGAAAGGAACACGCCCTTACCATAGGGTAGATGAGGAGTTTAAATTGAAACCCTGCTTAAACTTGCGGCCTGAGGACTGTGCTTCCAAGAGAGCTGCTAAAAGCTCTAGTTCTCTGGTATGATGGTTTTGAGAAACCAAAACTCTAGGCCTGTACTTGTCATCAGTTTAGGATTCAAATTTATACTCCTCAATTGGTCTAATACCCCAAGTGAAAAGTTAGCAACAAGAAAAAATTTATCTTTTGCTAAAGATGCCTCTCAGGTGCTGGGCAGAAACAAATGTAAAACTATGCTGGAAGGCACTCATACATATTTCTTAAAAATATATGCGTCTTTTTAAAAGCTCCCTTAAAGGCGAGCTCACAAACATACATAAATATACACATGAATAAGTACACACACGAAAGTATATAAACAATAAGCTAGCAACTGAGAATTTGAGGTTCTATGACAATAATATTCCATGACTTGATATATCATCTACATAATGACAAATTATAGATGTATATCTCCAGCCTGCCCTCTACTCTGAACATTTTCATATATATATGAGAATAATCATATATGAATAGTCATAATGTGACTACATTTATACATACATGAATATGTTAACTCAACATCTGCAATTGGATATCTAATGGTCATCTCAAATTTAGTACATCCAAAATTAAATTCTTGATTTCTCATCTAAACTGCTCATCACCCTCCTTTACCATCCTTGATTTCTATTTTTTTTTCACATTTTTTGTCCAATCCATTAGTAAATCTTGTAAGTCAACCTTTAAAATGCATCCAAAATTTGGTAACTTGTTACCACTTTCTCCAAGTCTACCTGCCACCAAGCCATTGTTAACTCCTTGTACTCCTGCAGTAACCTCCTAACTGGTTTCCCTTCTTCTACTCTTGTCTCCCTTTCAATTTGTTCTTCACACATAAACCATTCAATCATTCATTCATTCATTCAACAAGTACTTAGTGACTATGGCCCAATACTCTTCTAGGTTCTTGATATACATCAGTGAATAAAACAGACGTATTTTCTGCACTTGTCTGTATGTTTGGCCAAAATGATTTGTTGTTGTTGTCAGATTATGTCATTCTTCTCCTCAAAATAATGTGATAGTTCTTATCTCACTCAGGACAAAATCTAGATTCCCTGTAGTAATGAGGCCTTATACAATCTAACCTCCTTAGAAAATTTCTCACCTCATCTCCTACTGTTTCCCCCTTACTCATTTGACTTCAACTATACTTGTTTCTCCGATGTTCTTGAAGTATGGGAATCGTGCTCCTCCCTCATTTCCTCATGACCTTCATCTTCCTGTTCTGTCTGTGTGGAGTGCTTCAGTTCACTCTGATCCAGTTTCACTACTTTCAAGGCTCTCATGAAAACTCTGTTTTAAATTGCACTTCCTTCTACCTCTTTATCCTCATTTATTTTTCTTTAGATCGTTTATAATGTCCTAAAATTTTATACATTTATTTGTCATATCTCCTCAGGCCTGCAGTTCTTAAACTACTCACCCAGGTGCTCTGGAGCTCTACAGTGAACTCACAGGGGCACTGTGGGATACAGTAAATATTTGAGGGAACTGTCATGATACTTGATATATTTCAGACGCCACCTAAACTGCTAATTTGAGGAAGATTAGTTTTAATGCTAGATCACATTACATTCTTTTAGGTGGTGTCATAGCTTTACAAAGCTGGGTTTTCGGTGGTAGTGACAGTGATAAAAAACCAAGTACCATAAAAAAATCAATATGGAATAATTAATGAGAGTAGTGGTTCCAATGGAATTCCAATGGTTGAGCAGTGCTGAACAGCTGCTCACTTCCCATTAGTAATTAATTGTGATCATTAAAGAATGGAGTAAAATACTATCTTTTCCATGTATGTGTGTTATTGTTTTAAATAATGTGTTAGGACATAAATAAGTTGTTTAGACCTAAATACTTAATACAATGGAAACTTTAGGTATTTCTTTTGGCCTAAGGGTGCTACATAAAATTACCGAGAAACTAAAGGTGATGTGAACCAAGATAGTTTGGGAACCTGTGCCCTAAACTATTAGGTCCATGCAGACAGGGCTTTGTCTCTTTTCCTGGTACCTAAAAGAGAATTGACATAACAGCACTATCGCATTACTCGGAGATAGCCTTGAAAGATAGTGAAGGGAAATCTTCACAGTGGGAAGAACTTTAGCTATCTCTGGCGGTCACCTTATTTGAAAGAGATGGCCTGAGGCTCAGATTGATATGGGTTTATGGTGGCTAAAAGATTGGATGGCTGATAAAATACGATTAGAAGAGTGATAACTAAGAAATCCAGGTGGGAAGTATGTGGTTGGACATCTCAGAGATGGCACAGGGTGTGAAGATTATCAATTTCTTGCTAAATGCCCACCAGAGGCCATTCATTCACTGAAAGGAGGCTTTCATAAACAGCTAGACAAGATTATCCACCCTGGGAATGTCAGTCAGCCTCTTTTCCTAGCCACTCTTGATCAAAAGGCTTATGTGCAAAATGCCTGTGGAGACAGAGAGTGAAGCTACATGTTGGCTCATCAACAAAGTCTTCCTCTCACCAGGATTGTTCTGGCTTCTTTGCCCAGTTGAATTTTCAACCTGCCAATCTCAGAGGGCAATCCTCAGCTCCCAACAGGGCACCATCCACTGGTGGCAGGTACATTACATTAGACTCTTTCCCCATGGAGAAGAGCAGTGAATGACACATTTTATGGGAATTGGTTTTCTTCTCTTTGGGCAGTGCTTCTGCCAGAGAAACCATCCAAGGACATTCAGAATGCTTTACCTATCACCATGATATTCCATACAACATTGCTTCTGATAAGATGATTCATTTTATGCAAAGGAAATGCAATAATGGGCTCCCTCAGAGAATTACCTGAAATTTTCATGAGGCTCGGTAGAAGCTGGCTTTTATCAGCCGGCAGCAGCAGCTTTGATAGAATGATAAATAGTCTGCTGAAAAGTTAGTTGTAGTGCCAGCTGGGAGAACATTTTCCTACTGGATATACTATAGGTCATACACTTGTGGTTGATATTTAATGGTACCAACTCATATCTAGAGTCTATTTTTCTGGGGAGAAAGGAATAGAGATGGAAGTGGCTGCCTCATTATTTCACTAAATTACCCACTGCGAAATATTTTGTTTATCTTCTCTGCCACCTTGAACTTTGTGTGTTTGGAGGTCCTGCTGCTGAAGATAGGAATCATGCTATCACAGAACACCATCATGGGGCAGATGAATTGGAAGCTGGATCCTTCCCCTGGCCATTTTGAGTATGTTGCTTAAACAAAAGGCTAAGAAAGAGGGTCACTATATCAGGGAGAGTGATCCTAATTATCAATGGAGATATTGAGTTTCAGTTATACAACTGAGGCAACAGAACGCAGAGGATTTACTAAGGCACCCCTTAGTGATCTCTTTCTCAATATTCCTGATGGACGGAAAGCTACAGCAGATCCTGGAAAAATGGAGGTCTGGTTTACTTCAGCAGAGAAAGGACACCATCCAGTCAAGATGATGGCTAAAGCTAAGGGGAGCATGGGATATATGGTAGAAAACAAAGACTGTAATTATCAGCTTGGGCCTCGTGACCAAGTAAAGAAGCAGGGACTCTAGCAGTAATGTTTTATACTCTATCTGTCTATCTGTCTGTCTTTGTTTCTTTCCATTATTTTGCTGTTTATTTTTCCCTTTTTCCCCTCATCCTCTCATGATCTTATGAGAAGAATACAATAAATTGTGAATTGACATTACAATGTCATGATCTGGAACAAAGAAAAAGAATAGATTTTGCAGGGCAAAAGGTATAGATTGTACTGGATATTTTCAATTTTACCCTCCAGATCTCCACCCTTTAACCCCTTGCTTGTTTCTTTGAGAGGCCAAGCTATGTGGACTACATTATAGGACTCCCTTGCCTCTAGCTTCTGGTTGGGTTAGGCCAGTGGGAGTCACTGGAAGGAGACCGGGAGGTATGTGATGAGGGAGATTCTGTCTCTTTTCCAGTCTGAGTTAGCAGTAGTTCCATCTCTTGATTTAAGGCCACATCAGCTACTAGCTGGCCCTCCATGTTTTGCAACTGCTGTGAGTTCCAGTAATCACTGCCTCTCCTCGTCCGTTCAGATCTTGTGCTAGGGACTGCATTACTCCGTGTTCGTTTCCTTATGCCCTCCCACACATTGATAAATTGTTCTTTTACTAAATTCATGATTGTACTGTTTAAATGTGCTATATCTTTCATGTCAGGAGCATGACTGATAAAAACAAACAAATTTCACAAACAGACTCAAGCAATAGTTTTTGTGGCCATATGTTAAGATCCATGTAGAAAACTTTGGCAGGTGTGGATGGGCAGTCTTACTCCACAGCCTCTCTTAACCACTTCACATGATCTTCAGGAAGTTTGAAAACACCTTTTTGAAGTCATTACCCTGATGCTTTTAACTCAGAGTAAAGTTTGGATAAACTGTCTCATCCTGTGCTTCTAGTTTGCAAACAATGTCTGTCGTCTGCTGGCTCATTCAAGATGGCATAGTGAAACTGTGCCCCATTTCCCAAGCCCAGCAAATGCCAGTCTATTTATCTGTTTAAAGCTTAGCTGAAACACAAAATAAGGTGATGAACATCACCAAAAGAAATAGTATATTGTATAAGGCACTAATCAAAATAAAATATGGATGAGTTAGGAATTAATCCTTATTAATTTATAGATGTTTACATTTGAAGTTTGTATCCATAAATATTATTTAGGAACACCCAGTTTACTGATTATTGTATTTCAGCTAAACCAGCAACCAAAAATAATTCGTTCCTGGAGAATCATCAACAATATTAGTTCTCATCTATCTGCTAACGAACCTGTACACTTTCTAATTAGATTACCTGAATTCCATTCTACACAACAAAATAATTACTTTTTCTCTGACTTATTCCTTATTCTCAATGAAAAAAAATTCCTTTCATGTTCTTTTTATCCAAAATCTGAGTTTGGAACAAACTTTAAGCTCAAACAAATGGCACCATGGTTATTGGCAAGAAAAGAAAGAATGATGCAATGGTGTTCAGCAATAATGAAACATAAAATATTCAAAAGCATTTCAAGCAGGTGGTGCCACCTGCACCCATCTAATTCCTATCCTGACAGTCTGCCACCCACTTGTTAAAAGGATGGAAAACTTGATACTTGTTCAGGCTTGGTGGGGAAAGGGGCCTGTGGCTCCAGCTCAAGTACTAAGTCAGATATGGAGGGAGGGATTATTACTATTAGTGCCAGCGGATAATTTTCTTTCTGTGAAACAACTGTGGGGATCCCCTCAACAAATCTAGCTTTGATATTGGCAAGCTATCAAATACGAGAATGGACACCTGTGGGCCAGGAATTCCCAGCTGTACTTGTGGCCCTGCTGTTCCAGCTGGCTGGCATTTCCTTACAAAGACTAGAGAAGAAGGTCTGGAGGAGGGGGTGGTAATCCATTAGAGAAGTTCAGCCTGCACTGAAATCGACAAATATATTAGGAGACCATTTAAGGGATGTCATCTTTGGGGAACCAATAGAAGACGAATGAAACCAAATAAAGCCAGCATCTTTTTAAGGCCCTTAGGGTGTTCTTTCTTTTAACGCCATTGTGATACGGAGGCTATGTGATCAGCTCTGGAAGAAAACACTGTGAAGCATGTTGAATGAATAAGCAAATGACTAAATGAATTAATCAGTGATTGCTGTAGTTATTTTTTTTCCAAATCCAAATGCCACACTCAGGCTATACACATGTAGTTTACATTTGCATCTTGTTATTGGAGATGCTGTTGTTAAAGATGCTCTTCTGCCTGCCTTGTGCTGGGAAATAAAATTTATCACAACTATTTCTGGCTCTGTTTGTGTTTGATCATATGTAAATCACTTTACAATGAGTCTTAGATTCTCTATCATCTAATACTTCTGTATATCATTAGAGACAAAATGGAGTAATATTATTAGAAATCATAGTGGTAACTTTCACAGTCATGGAAAAACTTAAGCTTGTCTGGTAGATAATCCTCACCTGAGGGTTTCCTTTCTAAAAAAGTAAAACCATGTCCATTTGAGTAGATCTGGCTGTAGATATTATTCCTCAGCAGATGCTAATTTGCTTCAAGTTAATTTACATTGATTTTCTTCAAGTTGTACTTCTTGAGTAAAATCACCAAGATAGGCCAGGTTTAGCATAACCCTATTACCTCTGGTCATTGTTTTCTATCTGGCCAGTGACAGCAGAGGAAGAGAATCATAATGGTGGTGATATCTTCAGGTACTAACATAGCCCTTAATTTATCCATTTCCCAAACATGAGGTCATTTATGGACAAGAGTATTTGCGTCATATCCTCCGGCTACCTAGGTGTTGCATCTGATATCCATTATGGTTTGTGTGCTATAATTGTCTGACAATAGTAGCTGATCCATGGAATTACCTCATCTCCTGTACTAGGGAGAAAGAACAGGCAAAAGACATCTCTTAGAGAAACTAAAGTAGCCAGCATTACAACTGCAATTATTGAGAGTGAACATTGCTTATCCAGGTTTGAAATAGTTAAAATTGTCTATTAGAAGGTAGTGTGTTCATCTGCTGTTAAGTCATTTTGTTATTACATGTATTCCAATCTTAGAGAAGGTAGGGCCTGACAGCCCTGGTGGTGTGAGGTCCGAAGTAGGATCCTGTTACTAAAATCCTTTTAGCAGCCTAGAATTTCTTCAAGAAAATGAATGTCTTATGCTGCTGATCTTAATGGATCAAGGGCCTGTAATTTGTGTAAAACATCTATGTATATGGCAGTGTATCAGAGTTCCATGTAAAAAAATGTTTCTAGTGGGGATATACAGGGACCAAAATCCTAAGAAAAATAACAGTGGAAACTTCATATTTATTTTCTAGGTGACATTTTCAGGTCGTCTGGTGTGAAACAGCATTCAGCACCAGACTTAAATCTCATGCCAAACAGAGTAACTAATCTCAGCGTGGTGGTGACAGGTGCAAGCCTTATGGCTTTTTACTGTAGGTTCACTGGGAAGTGGCCCCTAATAATGCTGCCCAGGGTCATGCTGATTCAGAGAATCTGTTTCCTCATATCTTCAAATCACTGACTTTCTAATTTTTTTTGAATAATGTTCATTTCTATTAGTAAACATTCAACTTGACACAAATATTTCTACTTTTCTTTTTTTCTGCTCCAACTGTTGTAAAAGAGTTTTTTGGGTTTTTATCTTTTACTGTTAAGGAAGTAAGACTGGTTTAGATGAATGTTTGAAAATGATTATATGCAAACCACTCTGAATTAGAATTTACTTAACATTTTCCCAAAAGAGTAATGGCACCGAAAGCAAATGTTTATTTAACATTACGCAGAGAAAAGATCAGGTGTGCATTATGATGTATGTGGACAGATCCAAGGGCGTTCTTTATTTTAGTGGTTATTTGTGTTATGTTTGCAAATAGCAAGCATGCCATCATTTATTTCTCATATCATCCCTGCTATAGTAATGATTTATTTGTATCTTTAAAGACATGAAAGGTGTAGGATGATCTTATTTGTTTGGCCAGGTACAGACTTAGAATCTCATTTGCTGGCTGCCTTAAATCACAAAATATCTTTGTAATTTGAAGAAGAGGAAACAGCATTTAAAAATTCCTTTTGCTTCACAATCCAAACAAGTGGACAGTGAGCCCTCTCCTAAACGCATGGAACTACACTATAATGTAACAGGAACATTCATATTATTTCATAGTTAAGGCATATACATATATTTTTTTTTTTGAGGAAGATTGGTCCTAAGCTAACATCTGCTGCCAATCCTCCTCTTTTTGCTAAGGAAGATTGGCCCTGAGCTAACATCCGTGCCCATCTTCCTCTATTTTATGTGAGAAGCCCTCCATAGCATGGCTTGAGAGTGGTACTAGGTCTGGCCCCAGGATCCGAACCGGCGAACCCCCGGCAGACGAAGCAGAGTGTGCGAACTTAACCACTATGCCACTCGGCCAGCCCCTGTTAATGCATATTTTAACATTTGTTTATCTTTGGGGTTGTAGGGGTTGGCTGGAGGGGTTTAGGGAGGAAGAAGTTGTGCTGGACTTGTGACTGCTGTCCCCTCGTCTGGCCTAAATTTTTCTCCTACTGGAATCTCACCTTTAATTTCACCTCTCAAGAAAGAGTCTTCCTGATTTACTCCTCTTCTATCCTTTACTTAAACAACTTTACTTATTTACCTGCTTGTCGGTGACCATAGTCCCCATACCGACCTGTGATACACAGCATTTAAAGTGAGCATTTTTATGAAAACCAGTTTACTTGACAACAGACACATTTCTCAACCCAGAGGGCACATTAGAATTATCTGGGGAAATTTCAAACAATACTAATGTTTGGTCCCTATGCCAGGCCAGTAAAATCAGAATCTCTGGGGCTGCTGCCCAGAGTTTGGTATTTTTATAAATTATTCTAAATCAAAGAGGGTTGAGAACCACTGCTGTAGTGGGAGGACACACCATGGCACAGTGAAGAAGGGTCAGAGCTCAATATTGCTGACTTGTTAAAAGAGTGGAATGAACGGGGATGGAGTGGTTTTGCTTGAATATGATGCAAAAGAACTTGGAATTTATCCTGTATGGCAATTGCAAACCACTGAAAGATTTTTAAGCCAGAAATTGATATCAAATTTCTGTTTGAGAAGGGCAATTTTCAGCCATGCAAGGACTCTCAGCCTGCAGTCTACAGACCATTCTGTAAATGGGCTTCAAATTGAAAGTAAAATTTCAGAAAATTTTGCACGGGTAGGCATACACACAGTTTTCTTGGGAAATTCTTTAGCTTTCACCTTCTCAAAGGAATATAGACCTTAAAATTGTTTAAAAATCATTAATTTTAATGAATGGATGCTAGGGGACTTGGATGTAGAAAAACAAATTAGAACTATTGTAATTCCATATACATGTCATTTATCTATTTCTGTAGATAATTTAACCAGGGAAAATTGCATTCCTGTAGCTGTTACATTTAGCAGTTAGATAGCCATTTCAACAAGAAACTTTTCTGTCCAAGTAGATGAAAATATGCTAAAGAATATCTCAAAAACACATTAGATTTACAAATGCATGCCTAATAAAAGAACAATATCAATTTATAAAGATAATCTCATGTAAATATACAAATTTAAATATGATTGACCTTAAATAACATAGATCTGACATTATTGATAGTTTAAACAAAACTCGCCAAATCAGTAATTTAGATACTACTATAATGCTGCCAATTAACAAGTGAAGAAACTGAGGCATAAAGACGTTAGGGGACTTTCTTTAGCACCAAGTTTAGCTTCCTGGGCATGAGACCTGCTATTGAATAGTGCTCCATACTCAGAAGGGCCCTGTGCTTGAATTAGCACTTAGTTATTGCTGAATTAATAATTTTTGAAAAAGAGACTCTGCTTTTTCATTTTGCACTGGGCCCCACATATAATATAGTTGGTGCTATCTAGGATATATGGCCAGTCAGTGTTAATTGGATTCCCTACCCATACAACAATACAATTGGAATTCAGACTCTTAACATTGAATACCTATTGTTTGTTATTATTATTGTATCAGTTAATATAGGCTGCATGGGAAAGAAAACACAATAGGGACGTTTACTTGATCGAGTAACAGGAAGTCCAAATGTAGAACAGGTTCCAGGACTGGTTTGTCCACTAACTCAATGACTTCATCAGCACCCAGATAGTTTCTGTCTGTCTGTCCCATCATCTACTGGGTCAATCTACCCAGCTACTGGTTCCACTGAATGACTGCTAGTAACAATTCTGGACTTCAGGCTTCCTTGTTCATTTCCTGAGAAAGGGAGAGAGTTGACTTTCTAGATTCTCTCCAAGAACGGAGGGATGTCCTTTCCCAGAAGCTCCCAGTCTTATTGACCAGTATCAGGCCAAATGCCCACTTCTTAAGCATTTGAAACTCTGTACCAAGGCATAGAAGACCACAGAATGGTTTGATCTAATCAGCACTTACTTTTTGTAATTGCTAATGGACAAGCTTCTGCCAAGGCATGTGGACCAGTAGGAATAAATTAAATTCTGGAGAAAAATTGGATTTTGTGAAGAAGCGGGGGAAGCGATTCTGGATTGACAAACAATATTTACCTCAACTCTAAATTCTTCATGTAGTAGGTTATTAGGGTTTGTAATTGCTATAATTATTTCAATATACTATTTAGAGGAATGCTTTTCCAAGAGTAGAGTCTGTGGATTAATTTCACAAGTCTGCTATGGAATGAAATAATAAGAATAATTTGGTAAATTTTTCATAATACAACGCTAGCAGAGAGGTAGTCAGTACGTGGTTAAAAAAGCGAAATATCTGGATTCAAATCTTGCCACCACCACTTACTAGTCATGTGAACATTGGCAATCATAAAAAATTCTCTCTGTTTTAGTTTCTTCGTATATAAATTAAGACAATACTAGTAACTTCTGTAATACAGTTATTGTGAAGATTAGCTGATTTAGTAAATATAGAGCACTTTGAACGGAGTCTGGCAGGTCATATTGTAAACATTATAAATATGTAACTACTGTATAAGTCAGAGTTCAACCAAGGAAGCAGACACCACTCTGCATGTTCCAAACAGAGAATTTAATAGAGAAATTGATTACACTGGTGATGACGGAGCCAAGATGCTACCCATAGTACAGTGAGGCAACACAGAGATTAGGAACAGCAGGAAGCTGTTGTCATGTCAAGGCTGAAGGGATACGGATAGGAGGTGAGGTTAAGGGATGTCAAAGATAAGTCTCCCAGGAGAAGTTGTAACTAGACAGCAAACTCTGGTGGAAGCTGAAGTTATGGGAAGGGATGTGGTTGCAGCTGGAGTTGCTGTCCAAAGGAGGAGGTGAATTATCCTAGCCTCTCCCTTTCCCCTAACCTCTGGTTTTCCATCCGTGTCTCTCCTGAGCCACACCTACCTAGAAGTCAGCTATGCAGGGGCCTGGGGAGCCTACAGAGGTTAGCCCTCCCACCACACAGAGCAGAGCAGCAAAGGGTAAAGAACAGACCTGTGAGCAAACAGGATGGTGCTGGTGGTGCTGGCTTAGATACAGACATCATCACCTCATGAGGTGCTGAGTGCCCTGGGAAAATTATAACCCTACTTGTGGTCTATTTTTGTGTGATAAAAAGATAATTTATTCATGTTTATCAGTTTAGACAATTTCATATGTAAATTTATTTTTCCTTTATCTTGCCTTAAAGGTTTTTTTCCAAAATGCATTTTTGTTTACTGTCTTTGATTAGAACGTGAGGTAAAATGAAAGGCCACTATTATACTCACTTTGCAATTGAAGAAGTTGAATGTTAAAGTTTATCCAGTTATTTAAGGATCACTAGAGGGAAACTGAATGGATTCCTTTCATTTCTGTAAACGGAAGTCCATTTGTCCTAATAAAAGTACAACAGTACTTTGTTATTTATTTAGAGTTATGTATTAAAGTATTGTTTCTACTAAGTAACCTCTACTCCTACAGATTTCAGCATTCTGAAAAGCTGTAGCCTGTGTGTGTGTGTGTGTGTGTATGTACACATTGTCTATGCAGCTGTTATTTTTTTCCTAAGAATTCTGGTAGTATAATTTTGTAAAATAGCATTTTTTGCTTTGTTTTTACCTTTACATTTCTATAAGAATACATAATGGGCTCCCTATATATTGGGTTCTGATTTTTGAATTTTTGTTTTTCAAATTCAATGTCATCTTCAAATAGCCAAACTTCTGACCTCTCAAATTCTACTGAAGTCTTTTACTTGATTTCTTAGCATAATGGCCTTTTATGTTGGGAAGACTTTCATAGAGTGGAAGATCTGGTAAATCATTTTTAAGATATAGTGAAGTATTTTAATGATATACAAATAACAGGCTAGGAAGTGTAACTTTTGCTGATGTGACACCAGTTTATCTACCTTCAATTTTTTCCATTGACATTTCAGTCATAGGAGTGGAGTAGTAAGGCCCCAAGGCCATGACATCATCTTTAGGTACATCAGAAGGTTAGGATTTAACCTTTCATGGTCTCTTGGTCTTATTTGAAAGTAGATAATGACCTCTACAAATTTGAAGGCTTTAGCTTTTAGAATATGAATTTTTCTACCTAATCAACCTTCACCCGTAAGACTGCAAGACTTCCAGCATCCATTTCAAGTTTCCCTTCTGGGTATAAATCAGTTCAGTGTATTTAAGACACTCTTTAGGTTTCAGATTTTTAAAACATCCTCCTAACAAATTTTTCTCTCAATTATCACAGAGCTGTGCCCACTCTAAGTTTGTTTCAAAGCAGGAAGAGGAAAGGGTCCTGGCACTCAGTGTGGCATGCTTATGGCTGTCCCATAGCAGCATTGCTCAGACACAATGTATGAGCGTTTGATGAGATGGTTTATACACAATATGTCACACAATGTCACACAGTAACTCTATATAACGTGTCCAGAGTGCCTGAGTCAAGGAGGCTTTAAGTAACAGCCACCAAACTCTACCCTGCTGACTTTCATGCTTTCTTACTGAATCCCCCTTATGAGCTCTACTTTGGTCTTATTTTAACAATAATTTTTATCCCAGAGGCACAGACTCCCTCCTGCTAGATTCTATCATTACTTTTCTTACATCCTTTTTCCAATTAACTTTTGGCCAGTGACATAATCATGAACAGAGTTAGCTTACTTTTTCTGGGGAAATCCATACACTACATATACAAGGAGATTCAAAACCTTAAGAGAAGGAGCAAATAGTTTTTGTAAAGTGGATAAATGCCACTTTAGCCGCAATGCCAAGCACATTCTATACACTATGTAAGTGCTTGTTATTAAATGATTGCATGCGTATATGAATGAACAAATTCAAGAGTAAATGAATTAAACTCCATCTTAGATTAACTTGGGTCTCTGGACCAGTCATGAGCCAGCAAATAATCAGAACAAAGCAAAATAACGATTTATATATTTTCTTTTAGAATAAAAATTATTTTCCTTTGAAAACTGACCTAGTTTACATTTGGTAAATAATTAAAAGCCTAGGCTTTCTCCCACCCATAGACCCAGACTTGGTTTTTAACATCTGCAGCTCTCCTGGGATGGAATTTAATGCTCGTTCACATGGTTACACCAGTGTTGCAGTTTCAACCTAAAAGCTGGTCATTTCCAGACGTAGCCCATTGTCCATAGTTAATAGGTCCTATTATTCATGAATATGTTTGATCAGCTATAAGTGCTTTAGGGTTTAGAAACTGAGTGTTATTTGTCTCTTCACTACAAACATACATCATAATGATACATCGTTAATAGTAAAATGCTTTTCTAATTATACAGATCAAACAAGGAATGATAGCTCTTTATATTTCAAATGTTTATCTTCTATGGAAAACCTAACATTAATAGAATATTTGGGCTTAACCTAGTGATGATGAAATAATAATTTTATAAATAATGAAATCATCTTCTGAAGTTCTATTTTCTACTTATATATTTGAATCCTCAATTATGAGACTTGATAATGAGCGAATATTCAAATCCTTAAAGAAATTTACATAAAGTTCCACAAAATATAAATTACTTTCAAGAATCTTTATTCATAAATTAAAACTTTTATATATGGTTAAAACTTTTAAAAGATACATGATAAGAATTGCAAGTTAAATAAAAGAAAAACCTGAACACAGTTTAAAATTTAGTGGTAAAACTGCTTCTATTTAAAGGTGCTAATCTTCTTGCCTGCATGTCTAAATAAACAGAAGGTGTTTTCCAAGTTTTTATGATGGATTTTACTTCAGGTTCTGTTTGAAAAAAATGGAAATATCCTAAGCTTTCAGGAAGTAAAAAAAGAATTTAAGCTCATAAAAAAAGTCTTTGTGGCTCTGCTTAATGTTCATGTCATCAGTTAAATTAGATGTGACAGGACCAGTAAGTCTGGAGATTTTCACCACTAGTGTGATTGCCTTGAAGTATTTTGTCTCCTTAGAATCTCTTTGGCTCCATTTCCCAAGGAAGTTGACTCCATGTTAATCCTGTTGACTCTTTCACAGTGGTTTTAAATGTCTGTGTCCAGCCCTAGGGAAGAGAATGCTTCCCTGAAGACAGCTAGCCCTTTTAGCCACCCGGCTTAGCCACCCGGTCATCATCCTTCTCCTAGGAAAGAATGCTAATTACAAGAAGAGATTGCTTATATCTTAACACAGCAGCGAGAGTTGAAAGAGTCAATTACTTATTTAGGGATTGTATATGAGGTTAAAGAGTGTGCCCTCTCAAAGGTCTTTAAACTGAGAACTGCCACATTCAAAGAAGAAATGGCTCAAAACGGTGATGAAGCCAGGCAACGTATTTTCATCACCCAAAACACAGTCACACTTTGTAAGCAAGCTGGTGTTTGGTTGACTTAGAGGGATCTGGACTCTTTATCATAATACATAAGGCACTCAGAATTTCATAGGTTGACCTTGAAAACAATTCTTTATTTAATTATTTTATCACTTGATAAGTACCATTTAAATAACCTGCTATTGAATTACATAGAGGTCACGATTTTAAACTTTACCCTGCTTTTGCTTTAATGATGAAAATATTGGTATTTGCTTTTATGCATTCTTCACCACTTATATGACTTTTAAGGTAGATGTTTTATTTAAATAATAAATATATTGGAATCCTCCAATGCAAGAGTCTTAGAGAAAATAAACATTTTAAATGAATAATTTTAAAATAAATTACTGTTAAGAAAACATGCTTTATTAATAACCTAGACCTGAACTTTAGATGATGAGTGACAATAGATTACAATGTGGTAGGAAAGAATTGCTTTTGAAGGGTAGAAAATGTTCTACCCTTCAAAATTTAGCTGGCAGATTTAGCTAACAGAAAAAAATCTACACTTTAAAGCAATACTATTATGTAGGATTTAAATAAATTTAATTTTTATATTATTACCATGATCATGATTCAATTATCTGATTTCTCTAATTTTACCTCTAGTATGAATGTGCAATAATAATTAGGATAAAATTATTCCTATGTAAAGCACTAACCTATATTTATAGAGCTTTCATCACTTTTACAGATCATTGATAGAGATTCTGGTTTCTAACAAATTTCTACTCAAGATGATTATGTTTCTCATGTTTAATTGTTATCCTTTCTAATCTAATAAAATAAAACTCAAAAACTTCTCATGAAATATATTCATAGAAAGCCTTTGAGAAAATAGTAATAATAGCACCTTAGACTAAACTATTTGTAGGGAAAGGTAAAAGCTGATATTCCTTCCCAGGAGCTGGTTTTAAGCCAGGGAGCAATTTGAGATACTGTTGGTACATTCCAGAACTCCCCTTGGTCTTAATTAGAACAATTGAAAGAAACTGTTAATTTTGATCAGCTGGTGAGAAGCCTGCTGTTACAGTCAGTCATTTCTATGGAGTTCAACTTTCAAGTTCATAAGCAAAAGAGTTAGATTAAAGGATTTTTACTCCCGGTAAATCATTAGCACAAATGCATCATTTCAAAATTAATACTTTAAGATTGAGCTGTATTTTAAGGTTATAGAGTTGCTAGTTTAAAATGTGACACATAATGTACGAGTAATTCATTTCACAGTGGGTTGTATATTTTTAGTTTCCATATTTAGAGCTAAATAGAATATTTTAATTTGTGGAAAATCCATCTTTTGGGAACCTATGCTGATATTCATGCTATGTATCTACACGGTAATCAAAAATAGTTTTGGGGAAAAAAGTAATGTAGGGAGGCCATGCAATAGGTTAGAAGGGGCGACAGTGAAGAGGAAAAATAAAGTAGGAATGTGGCGGGTGAGGTGCCTTCAATAACTTTTGTGTTTAAAACACAAGACCAAACCATGGGACAGCGAAAAGAGAAAGCAAGAGAAGACACCACACAGAGTTACCCACAGCAAAAAATGGTAACGCAAGATTTCTCACTGACTGTCACAGCCAGCAGAGAGGGTGCGAACACCGGAGAGATCTGACATTGACAATGGATAGATTCAGTTGCTGGTGCTGTGGATTCGCAATTCCTTTCCAGAGGGATGTTGATTACTTTTGCGTCCCTGGTGATCTCCAGATGTGTGTGCCTGATGGTCCATGCCCGGTGCTCTGTTGGGATTCAGGAGGACAACACCGGAGCTTCCAGTTTTATTTGTTTTTCTTTCTCTCATATCTTTTCTGTCTGATTTATAATGTGCATATTGTATTAATGCAGTAGCCCACGTAATCTACACACATTAAATAGACAAATATAATGGTACACAATTAAAAAGACTGCTTTGGTCTATATAATGCCCAAGGCCCCTTCAAGCTTAACTTTGTCTGAGTCTAAGTATATGGTTGTATGACTGTATTTATTTATATTCAGATTATATATTCAAATAATTTTACATTTGCATCCCATGGAGGGAAGGTTTTCTATGATCTACTTTGTAACCTTAATTAAATACAAGTGTCTACTCACCCACCTCCACTATCTTGCTGGCAGTTTGGGTGTGTGTCTCATCTCACTTTGAACACCATGATTCTTGTATAACTTCTACTGAGAAGGAATGTTTCCTAAGGGGTTACAGGCATAGCTTCATTTGCATACATAGTTCAGAAACTGTAGGTTATTATAATAGTTGTTAAATACTCATTTGTATCTCCATAAGTATCCATAAATGGTAGTAAGTAAGGAAGAGCCAACATCAAAAGCAGCAACAGCTGAATGAGTCTACCAAGAATAGAGGCTGAGAGGAACCAGAGGCTAGATACCAGAAGAAAGAGTATAAAATTACTCAGCCCTAATTGGCAGAGAGCTCACCAATGGGTGGTCTCAAGGACAATATTGGTGGAAGCCAGCCTTAAACGTTATCTCAATCATTATACATACTCTAGTTTTTCATACCCTTTCCCCCAGATGGAGACTTATGAGAACATAGGCCTTTGTGTAATGAGTTAATGAGAACTTTCTGGAATGGTCAGTTCACAGCTTCTGTATGTGTACTTAGAAGAGTAGCTACTAAGGTATATTTGGCCCTTTTTGCTTTCTACTGGATAGAAGAGGGGAAGATCGTATAATAATGTCGGAACCTAGGCCAGATCCCCAGACTCTGAGATCTCTGCAGTAGCCCAAGAGTCTTCCCTTTGAAAAAGCCACCCAGGGCATTCTGATGCACTTATTCAAAAAGCACTGCAAAAATACTTTTCTCTAATCCCTTATTAAAAACTGTAAGCATGAGTAGTGTTTTGAAATTCTGAAGTTTCTGGATTTTGGAAAGGTAATATGGTGCATAGACCATATGTTACATAATATCCCCAGCAGGCCTTGAGGTAGCATACCAGCATCAGTCAGGGTCCAGTCGAGAAAAGAGAAATCTCATTAGATATTTCAATAGAGGAAGTTTAATGTAAGAGATTGGTTACCCAGGTGTTGCAGAGATGAAAGGACAAAAAAGAAAACACTGAGGGATCCAGAGAAAATAATAGCAAGAAGAGTTTATGGGAATTTAGAAGGTTAGAAAAGGGCATTGTCCAACTGGAGACATGAGGCTGATTCTGGAGGTGCCAAAAGAAACCGGAACCCACTGTGAAAGTGGAACCCACTGTGAAAGTGATTCTGTTAGCAAACAGACAGAAGGGAGCAAGTCTCCTCTCCCTCATTCCTGCCTCCCTTTGGTAGAATGGGAAGCCAGTTGGCAAAAGAGAAATGTAGGTTGAAGGGTTTCAGCCCCAGCATTTCAGAGTCAACTATGGAAGGGGGGATTAGAGTATGAGACAATAGCTTAGTAACAGGTCACTATGTCTATAACAAAAATAGTATTCATCCCAAGTAGGAACAATAAATAAATGGCAGAACAGCTGCTCAGTTGAAGTTTTGCAGCCAAATGAGTTGGCTGAAAATTTAAAAAAAAATTAAATCCAAAAATTAGTTATGGATAAGGCAGTGTGGACTTGTACTACTGTTAAAGGGAAGCACCTTCTCTGCTTTCTCAATCTTCTTAGGCTTTCCCTAAGCACACGTTTTGCTTGTTTACTGGCTCTGAACTTAAAGAGGTAGAGTGACTTTGAGAATAACTAGGCACACTCAAATCATATCTGTCTTTTTCTTCCTCTTGAGTACAATCTTGATTATATAAAGACTGAGTTCCCTTCTGCTGCTTCATGTCATAAATCAGGTGTGTGCAGGTCCCTTCTATGTGGAAAGGTTTGTCCTAGTTCAGCTTTGCCTATGATGGGAATTTAGTAGTGCAAGCCCACGTGGGAAAGAGATCTAAAGCCACATCCACAAATTTGGCCCTTAACAGTAATAAAAGTGATATTTTTTGTTAGTGCCAAGTCGATCACGACTCCTAGTCACCATGTGTACAGCAGAGTGGAAGCCTACCCAGTCTTTTTGCGCCATCCTCTCACCTTCCTGAGCTGTATCAGACAATGCTCCACTGCTCATTCATAGGGTTTTCACTGCCAAATTTTTCAGAAGTGAGTGGCCAGATCCTTCTTCCTAGTCTGTCTAGTCTGGAATCTCCACTGAAACCTGACCACCATGGGTGACCCTGCTGGTATTGGAAATACTGATGACATAGCTTTCAGCCTCACAGCAACACACAGCAGCCATAGTGTGACAACCGATAGAGGGATGGTGTGATTCTCTAATGGGGAAATGAATTTGGGTCACCACCGAATCTTAACCACTAGACCAACAGGGCTGGTTGATATTTTTGCCTCCTTCTTTACTCAGTAGGGAAGGTAGAAAAGAGTAGTACAAATATTTGGGGGGGTCTCTAAGAGAACTTATTGTTCAACATAGTAATGCTAATTACAAAGTTCATTGGTAGAGAAGGCATTTTGCAAATATTTTCTACCTTTTAATGGCATTAGCCTATACTGTCTTTGAAAATTGTTGGTCCTTGGGAGATGTATGCAATGATGCTCTGACAAGTAAAATAGTTATAGCATCAGCTGTGTTGGAATCCACACCTGTGAGGAAATCTAATCTGATTGGCCTTTACTCTCTTTGGATTTGCTTTAAAAACTTGGAACCTCAAAGCCTCTTCCCATCCTTTCTTATATTCAGCTTGTGCTGTTGTGACCAGCACTTATTGTGTTGCTGAAATTCTGAGATAATTTCTAGGATCAATGATTGACAGTCAGAAAATGGACAAATGGGATAAGAGAGAGGGATCCAGGATGAGGTCTTAACCTGTGAGTAGAGTGAAGTTTTATGCAATAAAAAGAAAACCTTGAAGAAGAAGTTGGGTGGCAGTGCCAAGTCTGAATGCAAGGAAAGGTCACTGGGAACTGGAGGCCAATGAGGAAAATAACACTTTTGTGAAGAGAAGCTTAACTTCTCAGCTGGTGGTCCCTTGGGCTCTGAAGGAAAATCTATTTATATTAGCCTTAACCCTTTGGCCAACTTTAACCATTTACCACCTTTGCTAAAATTCCACTCATAAATAGCCCTAATCCCTGAGTTTAAAAATTTTATACTATATTTATTTGTCTAGGCAAGATAGTCATCTTGGATTAGAAGTGTGACTTTTCTTGTTTATATTCCTTTGCTGATGCCTGTGGAGAAGAAGTAGCATCCTTTTGGAGTTTTGATCTTGGGCTTTTAGGTGATGACCAGCAGTACAACAAATATTAATATATAATGGCACTGAGAGTAATGAGTGGCGTGAAAGCAAAGACCAGTGACGGAATGGAGGTGGCAAATTCAATTTTTCTATCCTAGAAGATGCTGCCATAAGAACCAGGTGGGGTGGATGCTCAGGTTTCCCAATTAGTGCAATAAAATTGTAACCTCAAACCATGTCTCCTAAATATAGACATACATTCTGGGGTACCCAAAAGTTCCGCATCTGCACAAGTACTTTTTTCAAGCTCTTTTATTTTGTGAGGTAATATTGGCTTTTAACATTGTCTGTACAGATTGCATTGTGTTCACCACCAATAGTCTAGTTTTCATCTTTCACCATACCCATTTGGCCCTTTACCCCTTTTGCCTTCTCCCCACCCCCTTTTCCTCTGGTAACCACTAATCTGTTCTCTTTATCTGTGTGTTTGTTTGTTTATCTTCCACATATGAGTGAAATCATACAGTATTTGCCTTTCTCTATCTAACTTATTTTGCTTAGCATAAGACCCTCAAGGTCTACCTATGTTGTCGCAAGTGGCATGATTTTGTCTTTTTATGGCCGAGTAGTATTCCATTGTGTATATATATATATATATACTACAACTTCTTTATCCATTCACCCACTAATGAACACTTGAGTTGCTTCCACATCTTGACTATTGTAAATAATATTGCAATGAACATAGAGGTACATAGATCTTTTTGAATTGTTGATTTCATATTGTTTGGATAAATACCCAGTAGTGGGACAGCTGGATCACATGGTAGTTCTATTTTGAGTTTTTTGAGAAATCTCCATACTGTTTTCCATAGTGGCTGCACCAGTTTGCATTCCCGCCAGCAGTCTGCACAAGTACTTTTAAGGAAAACAGATATTGGGCTTAGAGAGGATTTGGCCCAGGCTGAAGATTTAAAGAACCTGAGCTATTGTTTACTTGCTAGAAAGACATTCTCCAATTCTAATTGATCTAACTAAGCCATACACATTGAGACAAAATGCAATGAAAGAGGTGTGCAAAGAGACCAGGGGCTCAGAGTGTGGAAGAAAGGATAGGTTTCTGTAGAAGCCATATCCAAGGTGAGTTAGATTTTTTGAGCATATCTCTGCTCTGCTAGAGTTGATTGCCTTCAAGTTTGCTATGAAGTAATTGCTTTACTACATCTCTTCTCTATCACCTTATTACAACCTACACCAGGAAATTCAGCCTCAGCACCACCGCTGGAGGGAGGCAGAAATATACTTACTACTCATAATTAAAGAGAATCAAGGACAATGTTTATTTTCATGTTTGAAATAAGAGTCATCAGAGATACATATTTTTAAATTTAATGCAATCTTTCAGTTTCCTTAAAAGTTCCTTAAGCCACTTAGAAGTCAAAACATTTATTATTTTATTGAAACCAATAAGAATTTCTCACTTGATTATAAGCTTACAAGTGCTCTTATTTTTTATGTAAGTAGCAATGTCAGTGTCCTTGGTTCTTCAGAAAGAAAGAAGGAAGGATAATGAATAGAAACCTTGACTCGAGAGGGTTGAAACATAAACTACAGACTGAAGATAAAAGTAGCAGTGTTGTCAGTTACTTGATTTTAGTTTCTTGGGACGACCTTCTTCTTCTGTTAGTGTATAAATCCAGCAGTCACATTTGAGTTATAAAGATGAAAATAATATCACACAAATCAAAATCCTTTGTCTCTGTAGATGACATCATTGCCTGCTATGGCTCCCAATGCCTGGGTTGGGGTGGTTGCTCACCTGTAAGTGGAGGGGACATTCAATAGCTCTCCTTTCTCAGTGCTTATGAAAGTCATCACTTTTTTTTTTTTTGTGAGGAAGATTGGCCCTTAGGTAACATCTGTTGCCAATCTTCTTCTTTTTGCTTGAGGAAGATTGTCACTGAGCTAACATCTGTGCCAATCTTCCTCCATTTTGATGTGGGATGCCACCACAGTGTGGCTTGACAAGCAATGCTAGGTTCGCACCCAGCACTTTGAACCCTGGGCTGCTGAAGCAGGGTGTGAAGACTTAACCACTATACCACCAGGCCAGGCCTGAAAGTCTTCACTTTTGAGTAGTGGCTACAATAATAAGAGGAACTCTGCTCTTGTTAGCCTCTCTGCCTCCAGGTCTTTTTGTACACCTTCCCTGTTGTTTTCCCTCACTCCTGCCAAACAAAACAATCCAGTTGTTTTACTTTTTGTCATAATTCCCTGCTAAAGTTAAATATATATTTGTTTTATTTTAAATATTCAAGAAAAGAGGAGAAGGAAACACTTTCATCACAGGAAAGGTTTTTTCTTTGATAGTTTAGACTATTTAGCATCTCTCTAAACTGTGAGCAGATTCTACATAGTGAAATCATTCTTTTAATTCATACTTTGATTTTAGGTAATTGTATATTAGGAAAGAATGGAACAGAAAATATTAGAAAATTTTGCAAGTCCTTGCATATTTCTCTTGGTTGACTTATTTCATAATACTGCCTTCTTGCAATCTACACATCACCAGATTGTACCAGGTGATGTTCTTCTACTGCTTTCTTGTGCCAACATGGCTTTCTTTATGAGACTCTCTGTCTAGAAAGTCCTTTCTTTGACTCTCCTCATAGCTAATAGTTCTATTGTGATTTAGCTCCAAAAGTTTTTCTGTCTCTCACACTTGAGTTTTACTATCCTTATGTTTTTTTATAATAGCCTGTGCTTCCTTATGTTATAGCACTGATGTCTGGTTTCTGCCTTAACATGCAAAGAGATTGGAATTCATCACTCCTGTCCTTAAAACAAGAAAAAATTGACAAAGTGAAAATCAATGATTTTTCTTTGATCCTTCAAAGAACTGAGGTTGGAAGGCAAACTGCTACCCCAAAGTCTGGAGAGACAGACTCATGCCAAGAGACAGAGTTGACATTTGCATATCTGTAGCATAAGCCGCTGGAGCCATACACTGGCAGGAACACGTAAATGGTCAAGTTGAAGGAAGGGCATTCCTCCTTCCATTAGAGCCACTTGTAGCCTCATTGTCTCACCTAAGAGGGGGGGAAACAAACGAACAATAATAAAAAGAAATACTCAAAATGGATCAAGGATTCAAGGAAATAGATTGGGGGCATCGCAGTCAGGAAAGGGAGTAGGTGGCGGGGAAAAAGAAGTTATACCACTACAGAAAGATTTTGAATGTCACAGACCCAATACGCAGGCTCACTAACAGTGGTAAGATTCAACTGGAAGAGTATAGAACTCTCTCTCTCCTCCACAAATTATTACAACACCAACCATCCTCAATGATCACAGTGGATTACAATTGACAGATGCTTTCAGAGGAAGAATATAGAGGGAAACCCAAAGTCAAGAGAGGAGACAAAAATAAGAATGTTAAAGGACTTTGAAGCCTCTGGCATCTATACCTATAGCAAACATTAAACACGGCCTGACTCCTAGCCAGATTACTATACATGCTCACACTATGCACCTCCTTACCTCAGTTCTTACTATACAATACACATGTCCAACTTTCAACCAAAAATTACAAAACATGCCAAGGGCAAGTAAAAACAATTTGAAGAGGTAAAGCAATAATCAGAAACAGATTCAGACATAAATCTTGGAATTATGAGACAGGGAATTTAAACTATGACTAACATGTTAAAGGTGTTAATGAAAAAAATTAGAAAACAAGCAAGTGGGATGGTTCATGTAAGCAGAGACATAGGGCCTTTAATGAAGAACCAAAATGAAATGCCAGAAATCAAAACACTGTAACAGAAAGGACGAATGCCTTTGATGGACTCAACAGTGTGCTTAACATTGCTGAGGAAAGAATTTGTAAGCTCGAACACAGGTCAATAGAAACTTCCCCAACTTAAAGAAAAAGAAAAAAGAATTAAAAAGAAAACAAAACCGTAGGACAATTTCAAAAGGTGTAACATGCACATGGCCAGCATACCTGCTCTGGAAAAAATGTTGTTTCTCAGGCAGAAGAAAAACGATATAGGTCAGAAGCTTTGATCTACATAAAGAAAAGAAGAGCACTAAATAAGTAAATGAAAGCAAAATAACACCTTGCAATTTTTTATATTATTAAGTGATCTAAAAAGTAACAGTTTAAGGTAATAATCACATGTTTGGAGTAATTATAGTATGTGGATAACTGAAATGAATGAGCAACATCACAAGGAATGGGAGAAAGGGATTGGAAATACTCTGTTATAAGGTATCTGCATGAAGTATAGTGTTATTTGAACATAGACTTAGATTAGTTTAAAATGTATATTGTAAACTCTAGGGTAACTTCTAAATTTTTTTTAAAAAGAGGTGTAATTCAGGGGCTGGCCCCATGGCCGAGTGGTTAAGTTTGCGCTGTCCACTTCGGCAGCCCAGGGTGTCACCAGTTCGGATCTAGGCATGGACATGGCACTGCTCATCAAGCCACGCTGAGGCGGCGTCCCACATGCCACAACTAGAAGGACCCAAAACTAAGAATATACAACTGTGTACCCAGGGGCTTTGGAGAGAAAAAAGAAAAGAAAAGAAAATCTTAAAAAAAAAAAAGAGGTATAATTGACATGTTAATAGAACTGATAAAATTGAATGATGTAAAATTCTCAATTAAAACTAGAGAATGAAGAGAAGGTGGCAGGAGGGGAGAGACAAAGAAGAAATGCAATGAATAGAAAATGTTTACAAACATGGTGGATACTAGTCCAACTATATCACTTTAAAGGTAAACAGTGTAAGTACGCCAATTAGAAGACAGAGATTGTCAGAGTGGATACAAAAACTCAGTACTCAACTATATGTTGTCTGCTGCCAAACTTGAATTGGGTTCTGACAAAAGAAAATTTCTATGCAAATGTGACCACTGATTCCTTTTGTAACCTAGTAGAAATGTGAGGACATCGATTGCTAGAGAACTGAATGGGTACCTCGTATTTCTTCTATTACCTTTCTTAGGAATCTGTTTTGATTGTTATCTATTCCAACATCAGCAGAGAGTCATGATTTCCCAAATTTGTGTTTTGGTAAAAACAAAGCAAATCTCCAGTTGTTTTCTATCTGTGAGGATTTGCTCAGTAAATTTCATAATGTTTATCAAGGGTAGTGGTGACAGGACATGAGTTTTCTGAGAAAAATTCAAATAAAGCATCATTCTCTTGATTTAGGACTCATAGTTAATTCCTTTAAGTGTCCTCAAGTGCGTGCTTTGTCTGGCATTCCTAGAGTTTGACAGCTCCTAGAAATGTGCCCATCCTAACTAGTAAACTTTGTTGAGAGGTTATAAGGTTAGAAATGATGACTCAGATCTTAGACCTTCTTCAATTTAAAGTTCTGTTGGCACTGAGACAATCAGACATGAGTTTGCTTGACTGAATTACAGAGTGAACCTGGAGAAACCTATTCAACCGAGGTTAGGCGTACTAGACAATGGCTGCTACGTAGCACCCCGTCCCTCCTCACCCCAAGGCCTGCTTATAGAATGATAGCTGTCTTCTCGTTACTCAGCTTTACGTTCAATTCTCAATAACTTTATAATATAATCCTACAATGACAATTATATCATTTGTAGAGAGCACCTTGAATCGCTTTGCTCATTTTTCTTTCCCCAGCACCAGCACAGTTTCTCTGAGCTCTTTCTATGGACACTTGCTTCTAGACTGGATTATATTCTATAATTTAAGAAAATCACTAAAAATATTTCCCTGATAACAGAGAAGGTGCACAGCATTTAACAAATAATAATGGAAAGGTAGGTAATATTAAATAAATTACATGACAGGCTTCAAGCATTTATTGGAAAACAATAATTATTTTCCTTATTTTAATTTCATTAGACAATCTACTTCCTCATCTTAGAAATTCCTATTGAGATTTGTCTCTGTTTGTCTTTGGAGACCTGCTGTGAAAGAAAGGATTTTTGAAGTAGATAGATTACTCTCCAGTGATAAAAGCAACATGATGACCATTTAGATTTTCTCTATCATTGATTTTTAGGCAGCAGAGCCTGACAGAAAAGAAGAATATTATAACTAAAAGTATTGTAACTAAGTTAGATGGATGAATTTCCATGGAAGTTTCAAGCGCTCTCAAAGGAAACTCATTTTATTTTAACTAGTGTATGTAAAAACATGCTTTTCTTGGCTACCACCATTTGTACTCCCAGGACCATATTAGCGATGACCTGGATCTATAAAAGGCAGCATAGTTCCTGAAGTAGCTTCTCTTGAGCTAGACTAAAAATCCGTCATCTTCTATGAATGGCAGGACTAACATGCATTTAATTTCTTTCTCAAGCAGAATAATTTTATGTAAACCCTGCCCAATGGGTCACTGGAAATTGATGTTTTGCCCTGCGATTAAGAAAGAAAGAAAAAATTCCTAATCAGTATTAGAGTGCAGGCCTACACAAAATAAATGAAAAGAACCTTGAATAACCTTTAGGTAACATACGAGGTACTATCAAAGGTGAATTCATTTGGGAGTGGGAGGAAACGGAGAAAGCTATAAATATAGATTTATTTTGTATATATGTTTATAATGTCTATACACCAAAGGATAGTAAAAGAAAAGATATCACACAAATAATGAAATTTAGGACAGATAGTGATATATACCTCTAAAAGTTATTTACCTTAGGTCAGAGACCTTCATATATCTATCATTTAAGAGGAGGATGAGTATAACAAAAACTGTATAAAAAATCTTATATCAATTAATTTTTCCTCAAACTGATTTTAAAATAGAACTTAACATTTTTTGCATAGCAAAATTTATTTAGTTTCATTTTCTCCAGTAATTATTTATCAAAGCTAATCCATACTTCCAAAATAAAGTGGAGAAATTCAATGACTACCTGCATAATATTTCTGCAATATAAGCTTTTTACAGGGTTTACATAGGAATATTTTTGTAATATAAGTGGGTGGAGAAGCAGAGAGCAATGAGGGAAGACTGAAATCTTATATGTGGTTGAAAAACACTTCCATTTCCCACTTTTCCCCCCATAAATGAAGACAGGATGAACAGCTAAAATTACTAATTGGTTTACTGATCAGTTGTACTTTGTTCGATTGATTTGCAATTAATTCTGGTTTGCGGTGCACTGGAGAAGAAGGTTGGCGCCAACCTTTGAAGCAGCTGATACTTAATATCCTAGTGGAGACTGCAGGGCAGGGTGTCAGCATTCGCTCTGGAGACAGCTCCTAGAGCCTCTCATGAAGAATGGTTCTGCTCCATCTTTCTAGGGAGGCTGAACTCACATTATTTGTTTTAAGTGATAATAAAATGTAAGCTTTTTAATTTGACATTTAATCTTGCATAATTCAGAAAAAAAAACCACATAAAAAAATTGGGGAGTATAAACTCTTGTGCGCATTTTCTTTCCTCCTATCTTTACCACTGACTCCACATATAGTCATATAGGCACACACACACACATGCGTCACATGCACACACAATCCTAATTGGCCAAAGAGAATCTGATGAACTTATTCCCACTAGAGAGAAAACGATTAATTAAAACTTAAGTATTAACCTTCCTAGGTCAATTTCAATGTAATTTCTATTTTAAACATCAAAGTTATAAGCTGAAGAAATAAAGCTTTAATATTAAAATTACCATTATTAGACAATCAATGGGTTAAACTGCAAAAGGCAAAAATACCTTACTGGTCTTCACAACATTGTGCATTTGCTGACTCTGCTAATATTAATCCCCCCAACCAATCTCCCTATTAAGAAAATTATCAGTGTTATGCCTTCTGTTCTTGAGTGATTTCTTCTGTCCATGTCCAATCTTTTATAAGACTTTTTATAATGTTACTTATTTACAACATTTTCTACAATCAGGAATATATTGATGTCAATTTTATAAAATTATATGACTTTGTTAAATAAGAATTGAAATCACAATTAATACATATTTTTCTGGTTCTAAATCTAAAATCCTCCTATGTAGATATAGAATGTAGAATTTCACAAACATTTTAAACATTATTCGTATATTTTCATAATGGTAAAATGTGTCTGACACTTTCTGCCAATTTCTCTGAGGACCGTGAGCACATTTTTCTTCCACTAACACCTGAATAACCACCATATCAGTTAGCATTGCATTAGGGTGCACTTAACAGAAACCTAACTAAGTGGCTTAATAGATAAGTGTTTGCTTGTTTGTCTGTTTTTTTACGTGACATGGAGCCTGAGTTGGGCAAGCCCCGGTGGATACTGCTATTTAAGATCCAGGCTCCTCTCTTCCTATTTTGCTTCCTTAGGGCATGAGTAATTTTCATGGCTGATAATCATCTGTTCCATTTTTCAGGTAGGAGGATGGATAAAGAAAAGAAACAAAAAGCAAAAACAGCCTGGACTGGCCCATCCAATGACTTGAGCTCATTGGTTAGAACTGCCTCACATGGACATACACAATTGTGTATGTCCAAGGAATTCTGAGAAGTGAATATGTTGAATGGACACATTACCATCTTAAAACAGAAATGGAGTTCTGTAGAGAAGGAAAAAAAGTGAGAATTGATATTAAATTTTATATTCATTTATTGATTTTAATGTCCACATTTAAGACCCCAAGATTCTGTTTTCTTTCTTTTGTTTACCTTACCCTATTTGAAATTGCCTATTTAATGTTTATTTTCTATGTCTTCCTAGTAAAATTAAGTTCCAAAAGAGCAGAGTTTCTTCTTATCAATGTCTTTAATAAAGTTCTCCTTACCAGTCTTTAAACGCTTGATGTTCTGCAGAGTTCCGTCCTTGGCTGTCTCTTCTTGTCTTTCTCGGTTTGTTACCCATTTCTCTCTTCAGAGCTGTGAAAGACAGGATGATTCCACAGGAGGTCCTGAAACTGCAGTTAAATGCACGAGAAACCGAACTCTTGGCTTGGTCCCCTTTAAGGTATGAACCTCCTGTATTTCTGTCTAATCGGTTTGGAAATCACGAGTTATCCGTGACTCCTCCCTGTCTCACACCGCTCCTCCACCTAAACCGCTGCCATGTCTTCTACTTTCTTCTTCTGGAATCCTTCTTCTCCCTTTATTCCTTCATCCTTAACTCACATTCTTGTAATTTCTCTCCTGATTTGTTGCAACTAGTTTTAAACTCTCTCTTTGCTCCCAGCTTTTTAAAATTTCTAATTTACTTCACATACTTCTAAAAATCAAATCATGTTACATTGTCAAATTTTGCTTGCCTTCAAGATCAAACACTTTAGCTTGACTAATACGCCCTTCATAATCTGGCCTTTGTTTTAATCTCCAGTTTCATGTTTTCTAACTCCACCTTCCTCTTACAATCGACACTCACCTACCATCACCCCCTCCCCCAGGCCCAACACGCACGAACTCGCGTCTGGTTATATTAACCTACCTAGAGTTTCCTGACTGTACAGGATCTCCTGACTTTTCCAATTCTGCTCTTCTGTCCTATTGGTTGATATACCTCCTCCTTCTGTTCTAGTCTCTCTGATCCCCACTGTGCTTCCCCAGCTCTTAGACACATATTTTGAAACTGGCTTTAGATGTCCTGTCTCCAGGAAGACTTGGACATACGTTAACCATGGCCTTTATCGCACATCATTTCACCTGTTTCCATGACTGACTTCCTCATAAACTTTATGCACTTTGATGTTAAGGAACTGACATTATTTGAGTTCAATACATTTGTACTGAATTCATTAATGAATACGTTGATTCGTTTGACAAATATACATTAATGGCTACTATATTTTAAGAACTGCTCTAGGCCCTAAAAATAAAATGAGCAGTCTCTGCTCTTTTGGAACTTTAATTTTAATAGGAAGAGATGGAAAATAAACATTAAAAACTAATTTCAAATAGGGTAAGGTAATTACAAAATTAAACAGAAACCAGAGGAAAAAGATGTCATGAAAGTTAAAGGAGTTAAAGTTAAAGGAGGAGAGCATTTCAGGAAGACGGTAGAGGCCAAGTCTATTTCTAGGCTATTGCTATTTCACTACTATTGTGATCTTGTTTTTGCTGCTGAATGAGTTTCCAACTCCACTTTAAATCCGCTGTCTTAAAGACACTATAGTCATCACAGAGCATTCCCATGAGAACAGTGAGAGAGTTTTTTGACTCCAGGGTAAGAAAGCTATCTGCCACTTTATCTGATTGAGCTCTCTTAACTGATGCCAAGCCTGCTTATATAAGGGCATCCATACTTTGTCAGAGAAGCTTGTGTGTTTAGCAAGCATGTGAGGCAAAATGGAGGGGAGAGGGGAATGCCTTTGCTGAATGAATAAGATGATCCATGTGACTTTTTTATCCTATCTATTCATTGTGATATTTAGTTGTACAACTACTTATTTGGGAGAACATGAATCCTTAGGGGCAATTTCCTAGCTTATGTCATAACTCATCAGCATGTCACATTATTTATCTGTCATGAATCAAGAGCCCTGATCGTGTGTCTGAGAAATCTATAGATCCACTGCTTGATAAAGAGAAAGCTGCATATTCTAGAGTTTGAACTACAAAATAATCATTTACTATTATATGTGCACCAGTTCAAGGACAGTAGTTAGTGGAGAGGATGTTAACGAAACATAAAATGCAATTCCTGTGTTCAAGGAGAAATAATTACCATACCACATGACACTGATGATAAATATACAGGGTCAGAAAATGGAGAAAACCACCATGAGGAGAAAGAGACAGAGAATCACAGAAATACAGAAATTGAATTAAATTGTGGGAGATGGTGGAGATGCTAGGGAAATGAATCAATGCATCTTCTTTGTTTGTTTTTAATATTTCATCCTTTTTAAAAAGTATGTTCTTGAAAAATAGATGTGGTTCTCTAAGACAGCGTCATCTACGTGAACCACACCACAGGTCTGTGGCTCCCTACAAACTCGAATAACAAATGTTGTGTTTATCAAAAACCACTTGAAGGGAAGAGGAAAACCTTGAGTGGAAAAGCTTTCAAAAGATGCATTCTCAAAAAAGCAAGCTTATGAGAAATATAGCTGTTTAGGTCTAAAGGTATAGCCAAGGTGTAACCATTCCCAAAGGGACAACCAGGTTAATTGCAGGTCAAGAAGCAGGTAAAGAGTATATGGGCAAGTCATGGTCTCCCTAACTCTTATAGAGAGGGAAAGGAGGAAATTTTATGCACGATTTGGAAAGAAGGGATGGGTAGACTATCGCAGACAGAACATAAGACAGGAAATTGAAGAAGTTGTTAATAAATTAACCATTATGACAGCGCCAATGTTCAAATGACACACAATAGAATGGGCATCATGATTGATAAAATGCTGGGATGCTACCATGCAGATGGTAAACAGTGAGTGCCTCAGACCCTCCAAGTGTCTGTGCTGCTCTAGTCCCTTCCATGAAATTCCCAGGAATTTCCCCAAATCCATCAATTAAGTGGTTAAATCTGGAGCAGCAGCGTCTCTAGGACCCTGTACCGGATCAAAGGTCACCTCCCATTCTGATTTCAGTGTAGTGCTGGTGGCTTAGTATTATTCCAGTATTAGGGCATCAACATATATGCTTTTTAAAATTAAAAAAAAAAATTCTATACCAAAATGTGAATAACGCTTTAGAGAACTTAGAAATGGCACACAAATTTATAGGCTTGAGCAATTATAGTGGTGCTGATAGGTTGTTCTTAATAGAAATTAATTTGAAATAAGGCTCTGTAGGAAAGGCAGTACAACCATAAATAAAAAATGGGAAGTTTCCATCAGTATTTATAGGCACTCTGTGTCTATTATGTGGCTAAGTTTTTGGAGTAATGGGCATGAATATAAAGTATGTGTAGAAAATTTGGAAATCCTACAACTGCAAGAAGTTCCATTTTTCTCATTCTCATAATGGTCAAGTATAACCATGTGACAGATATTAACAAGAAAATGACTATAGGATATTTTCTTTATTGTTTTCAAGCAAAACTTTTAGAATGGATCACAAAGTGTGCATATTTGACTGTAATGGAATTAAGCTTTATCTTTCCAAATGCTGAAAGATTGTGTTCCATTTGTTACACCCATCATAGCTACCAAAACATCAGGCCATACTTTTATCATTTTTTTCCCCTAAAATCTTACCATATTTTACTTCTAATTTTTGTTTTTTCAAACTTCTTCCAGGAACTATTTATCCATTTAATTTTCTGGTTTTCAATGCTTCTTTTCTCAAAGTTGTTTCTATCCATTTTCCACATAGCCAACAGTTGGGTTTCTTCTTACTATTATTATTGTTTTATATCACATTCTGGTTAAAAGCCTTCTATGGCTTTTTGTTATCTTTAGGATAAAAGCAAAAGTTTTCCACGGTCTATTCCTTCTGCTAACCTTTCCAGTTTTCCCTTGTGTGTCTTCCTTTCCTGTCCCCAGCCTTCCACCCCTCCACACACACACACACCAAAGTTTCAGCCAACTTTTTACTTTTTGATGTGTTACATGATCCTTAAACTTTAGACTCTATACCAGGTATTCCTTCTGCCTGAAATGCTTTTGTTCCCTCTGCTCTTCCCTCTTGGCTACCTCCTACTGGTCCTGCAGATCTCAACACTTTCATCCTGAATTACTTATCTTCTACGTGAGTGTACAGAGTATGCCCTACTCAAGACCTAACACATCACCAAGTCTTGCACATAGTAGATTCTTGACAAATATTAGTTAAATAAACACATGAAGAATGCCCCTCAACTTCCTATCTTCTTTTTCAAATGAGTTTATACCATGACTTTACCAAAATCTTTTACTTTCTTTAATTGAGGTAACATTGGTTTATAACATTACATAGATTTCAGTTATACATCATTATAATTTGACTTCTGTATACATCACGTCATATTCATCACCGAAAGTCTAATTTCCATTCGTCACAATACAAATGACCCCCAAATCTTTTTCTCCTGTAAAAGAAGAAGAGATGCCTTTCACACTGTCCAAGTCTCATTCCTCCACAGGAACTCTAGTCGCCATCTCCTAAAATCCCTTACACAAAATCGTCTTTTGTTAATTGTCCCATCCTACTTAGCTATCTTCAAATTCTCCCTACCTCCACTGGATGCCTTTTAGCATCTTAAGCATAAAATATAAGCATACTTAGTACTTAAATATAAGAATAAGTATTCTTATTATGAATTTCCAAAAAGTAAATCAAAACAAAATGAACCTCACCATCCTATGGTTTCACGTTACTATAATTCTATGATTGCTGCCAAGCATGCTACATTATAGGACCAAATGAAGCTACTCAAATTGTACTGTTTATTGATTGAATAAGTTTGAAACATATAGCAAGAAGGAAAAGGAAAAGAGATGGGCTAGATTTACATGCTTGGAGGAGGATATAGTGGGATGGAATGACCACATTACTCAAACCCACCACAGTATGGGTGTTAGGACCAGAGTTGACGGCGAGTGAAGGAGCTCAGCGGGTGAAACTTTCTTGGAGCCAAACACACTTGCTCTCTTAGAGATGCGAGGCTACCACAGTACAGCTCCCACTTTGGCACCAGTGCTCCTCAAGCTGCTTCTGCCAGGAAGGTCTGTTTTACTTTTGTCTCTGTTTGAGAAATCCTCACCACATTTCAAATTCTTGGTCAAGCCATCTGCCTCTAAGAATCCTTCTTGGTCTATGCTTTTGAAATTCCAGGTGCTATTGTAACAGAAGCATTTCCTCTATGTTATTAAGAGAAAATATTTTTAATGTAGAAAATTTTATCATATATTATACATATTTATACCCCTGTAGTATGTTTCCAGATAGTTTGAATTATTGTTGAATTTGTCCTCTGTGGTCCACCTGTCAAATGCTGCTCTTTGTTAAGGATATATATTTATCCAGGACGTTACTGGCAAATATTAATATTTGGATTTTAGAGAAGGCATTACAGTTTTATTTCTAGAAGTGTAAGTCTAGATGCAATGCCTGCTAATTCAATTGTGTGTTCATCTTCATTTATAAATATACATCTATATATTATAAATAATTTACATAAAAATATGAAGTTATTTGTTATGTTCTTTGCTCTAGAGACAGAATATATTTTAACTTTGATTAAGGCTAGGATGGATTCTCTTATTAAAAAGGGAATTCTAAGAAGGAGGGGAATCAAGGGTACTTTCCATATTTAAACATTCAATAAAGCTTGTTCAAGTGAGAGACCTACCAAATATCTTCTCTTAAAAAAAAAATCATCCAAGTATTTTTTATTTTCTTTTTATTAGAGAGAACTAAGTTATGTCAATGGAAGTTTGTAAGTTTCAGAAATTGTACTTAGTGATTTAAAACATGGAGAGTTAATTGCCTGGTTAAATATACGTCCCCAGGACCCTCTGGAAAGGCATGGTCCTCAGACCCATATAATACGTTCCTATTTTCTCAGTGCTTGTTTATCTGCTTTTTATCAACAGGGAGTTTTACAAGGTCCTTATTTTTGCAAGCAATTTAATAATGAGTTGTTGTAAAGAAATCCCAAAAAAGCACTTTGATTTCCCAATATTATAGGCAACATTCTCATTCTTCTTTTTCACTAAGATTTTGCTTTCAAATAATTGATCAGAATTTTATCTTTTAGGGACTTCGTGAGTTCCTTAAATCAACCAACTGATTCTCTACTTACGGCTTCCATACAGCTCCTTCTATAATTTTTGATAAAGAAATGGAAAAAGTTTAGAAAAATCATTATATATATTTCAGTTCCAAATCTGTTGCTTGCACACACTCCTGCTTACTCGATTTCATATTCAAATTTCTTCATACACATGTGTTCTATGTGTTGCATGCCAAATGCACAATGTGTGAAATTATTTTTTAAACTGTTTTCCCTTTACAACCAAATAGGTTATTTTAAATTTAAATTTGATTGAAGTTGGGGTTATTTTCTTACAAGACAATAATGATAAATCATAGTAAAGACAGGATCAAAACCCAGAAAGTATGTTTGCCTTCCATATTCAAAGATTCAATAAATGTTGCTTAAAGTGAAAGATCATTAAGAGAAAGTATCTTTTTTTCTGTTCAATTTCCCATAAAGGATGGGGCTAGGCAGTGGGATTAGTTGTCTGGGGTTTCTTGAATTTAATTACTTTAGAGACTTGACATGCTACTTAGTAACTTCTTTTACCTAAAACAAATACCTTGTCTCCTGTTCCTTAGACTTGGTGTAGACTGGAGCTCCCCAAGCTGTCTTGTGTATCCGTTTTGTATCATTCTTCTACATGTTTATCGGGTTGAGAACACATACACGATACATGAATCTCAGTTCTTGAAAAGTTGTTTCATATCCCAACAAAACCATCATTCATCTGAATCCACTAGCCCGTAGGACAGAGAGGTGGAAGTTTTGGAGGAGGATGTTCTTTAAATACAGCAGATTTTTAAGAAACATCTGTGTATCCCCCAACTAATCATAAAACACAGAGGAGAGGGTTATTTATTTTTGTTTTTTGAGCAAATTGAAGTTGAGGCAGGGAAATATTTGCTTAATTGATGAGAAAAGATGTACTTTGGTTAAGAACTGAAACTATGACATATATTTGTCTAATTTTGAACTTTTAATAAAAAGTAAAAATTCCACTGTTATGTAGATTATGGCTTGTAGACTTTTCTTCCCAACCGTTCGTAGAGAATCAGTTGATAAATACATGTAACAAAAGATTAACCATGCACAAATGAGCTTAGAAAAATGGTGATGAAAATCAGAGGATGAGATCTGGGGTAAAACACGCTGAACTTCCATTCCTCTCTCTAGCGTCTACTAGTCATTAACACTCTTACTTTATTATCCCTTATGTTTTTAGAAAGTTTAAATGGGAAATGGTATATAAGTAAATGATTTTCAACATCTCATTAATGTATTTTCATTACCCTCTGCTGTCATTTTCCTTCTTTGGCCACATTTCCCCCCCTTTATCCTTTACTTGTTTCCACATATATGTAGATTTCTCCTCAGTGTCCTTTCCCTGTACTTCCTTTCTCTTATCTGAACACATCATCCTATTTTGAGGTGTAATCAACCCAAGTCTTTAACTGTCATGTGTGCAAATGACGCCCAAATCTCCATCTTTTACACTAAACTGCTCCAGACCTTATGTTTTCTTAGTTTTTAATTTTTCTCCATGGATAATGTTCCTTTATCTATCCTATTTTACTCAAAGTTCTTGAGGTACAACTTGCATTTTCATCTACACTTTATGGGTAGTTTCCCTTTCTCTTTTTTATCTTTTATCATCACAAAGCTGCTGTAGTTTGATTTCCCTCCTCTTACTGCTCAGTAGAATCTCTTTTCTTTTCTTTTCTCTTTGCTATTAACTAGGTATGTATCTTTTTTATTAACTTGCTTTAGAACACAGTGAGCCCATAATGAGTTTAATTTGAATTGTTATTACAAACAAACTATATTATTCCAAAGTGTTTATAACTATGCTGCATTTCAGTACTTTCATGTTTTAAATTCGGGCTTGAATGTTTAGGTATCAAACTTCCTGACTTGAATTTAAAGATAAAAATAACATTAAATAATATCCATTGATTAAATTGAAAACTAATTTAGAAGAAACAGGGTGAGGCCATAAATTTTAACCTAGAAATTTTACAAGCTGTTGTTTCAAAGGAGCAATATGATTCTTGATTTTGCAAAGTCTACAGCTCTGTGAGTTTTGGCAAACATACAGCTTTGAGACCCCTACCACAGCCAAGATTTAGAAGGTCTCCATCATCCCTTCAAATTTTCCCCTATCCTTCTGTAGTCAACTCCTCCCGTCAACTCGAGTCCCTGGAAAACCTGATCTGTTTTCTGTTGCTATAGTTTTGCCTTTTCCTGAATGTCATATAAAGGGAATTGTATAGTGTGTACTCTTTGGGGCCTGGCTTCCTTCACTTAGCAAAGTGTACTTGCAATTCATCCATGTTGTGTGTGTCAGTAATTTGTTACTTTTTGTTGCTAATTAATATTCCATTATATAGATGTACCAATTTGCTTAGCCATCATGGGTTGAAAGACATTTGAGTTGTTTCCCGTTTTTGATAATCTTGAGTAAAGCTGCTCTAAACACTTGCATACAGGTTTTTGTGTGAACACAAGTAAATACCCAGGAGTAGAATTGCTGAGCCATATGGTAAGTGTGTGTTTAATTTTAAAAGAAACTACAAACCTGTTTTCCAAAGTGGCTGTACTTTATGTGTTCCCACAAGCAATGTATGAGACTTCCAATTGTTTTAAATTCTTATAGCTACATGGTATTGTCAGTTTCTTTATCTTTAAAAAATATTTAGTAATTATGTTAGATGAGAGGTGGTATCTCATTGTACCACTACAATGGTGGTACAAATTGATTTAATTTCCATTTCCCTAAAGACAAATAAATATGGGCATCTTTTCATGTACTTATTTGCTGTCTGTGTATTTTCTTTGGTGAATAGTCTGCTCAAAACTTTTCTCAATTTTTTATTGTGTTGTTTACTTATTCTTGAATTTATGTATGTATGTATTTATGTATACATACAAAAATATAGGTGTGTATTTACATATACATATGCTTTCTTTTTTTCTGGTTACATGCCCTTTGTCTCATGTGGACTTTTCAAATATTTTCTCCTAGTCTATGAATTATCTGTTATTTTTCACTTCTCTAAGTACTTCTGCCCCTGATTTATAGTAAGACTTATCTTTTTTTAAAAGACTATTTTTTTAGAGTAGTTTTAGTTTGTAACAAACTTGAGAGGAAGGTACAGAAACTTCCCATATGTCTTCTGCTCCCACACCTGCATAGCCTCCTCCCTTATCACTCATCAGAATGGCACATTTTCTACCAAGCTGATCCTACACTGACATATCATAATCACCCAGAGTCTGTAGTTGACCTTAGGATTCACTGTTGGTGTTCTCTGAGCTTCCAGCATCTGTGGTTTGGTGTCTGACATTAATTTGTGGGAATTCTCAATCATTATCGTGTCAAATATTTCTTCTGTTCATTTCTCTTTTTCTTCTCCTTCTGACATTCCTATTACATATGTTACATCTTTTCTAGTTGTCCCATAGCTCTTGGATATTCCATTCTTTTTTTTTTTTTTCAGTCTTTATTCTCTTTGCTTTTTGGTTTTTGAGGATTCTAGTGATACGCCTTCTATCTCAGAGATTCTTTCCTCAGTGGTGTCCAATCTACTTATAAGTCCTTCAAAGTCGTTCCCCATTTCTGTCACAGTTTTTTTTTTTATCTCTAGCACTTCTTTGTGGGTCTTTCTTAGGATTTACATCCCTCTTCTTACATTTCCCCTCTGTTCTTGCATGCTATCATCTTTATCCATTAGAGCCCTTAATATATGTATCATGGTTGTTTTAAATTTTCTGTCTGATAATTCCTGCCGTGTCTGCTTCTGATGCTTGCTCTGTTTCTTCAAATTGAGTTTTTTGTCTTTTGGTGTGCCTTGTAATTTTTTCTTGATAGCCAGTCGTGATGTACCGGGTAAATGGAACTGCTGTAAACGACCTTTAGTAATGTGGTGGTGAGGTGTGAGGGAGGGCAAGAGTTCTAGTCCTGTGATCAAGTCTCAGTCTTTTAGTGAGCCTGTGCCGCTGGACCGTGAACTTCACAAGAGTCTGTGTTTTTCTCTCTCCCTTTAGGTGAGAAAGGATGGCTAGAGCTGGCTGGAGTTGGGTAATTCCTATTCCCCAGGTCAGTTTGGCTCTGATGACTACTCTAGCTGTTTAGGCTCTCCTTAACTAGTTTCCCCTGAAGGCAGGCCTCAAGAGCAGAGTGCTTTGGCCTATTTCAAAGTGGTTCCTTTTGCCCTCCCTCTGCTGGTAGCCTGAGGGAGTTTTTCTTCAGTACTTATTGTGGGAATCTGGTCATGCTCCTGGAGGTAAATCTCACAGTATTGATGACTGGGTTCCCCTGGAGTTTTTAATTCTCATGAATTGTGCGCACGAGCTTCCAGCAATTTATCAGTTAAAGCCCAGGATTTCCTACCCTGGCTCTTGTTCCCATGGAAGTTTCTACTTGTGGGTCTCTGCTCTAGTAAGCTGTGACTCCCTGTATTCACCTGTCTGTCTCCAATCTTGGGGAGAGTAGTTTGCCCTGTATCCTCCCCTATCTTATGGATTCAAAAAGAATTGTTGATTGCTCAGCTTGTTCCTGGGGATAGCCTGGTGACTTCTAAGCTCCCTACATGTGGAACAAGTGAATTGTCTTTTTATTCTTTTAACAATGTCTTTCACATAGCAAACTATTTTAATTTTGATAAGGTCCAGTTTATCAAATTTTCTCTTCAAGATCATGTTTTTGATGATGTATCTAAGAACTCTTTGCTTAACTTAAGGTCAAAAAGATTTTCTTATAGAAATTTTATAGCTGTATATCTTTTGTTGGGTCTTTGAACTATTTTGAGCTAGTTTTTGTTAAGATGTGAGGTTTAGATCAAGTTTTTTTGTTTGTTTTTTGTTTACAAGGGGATGACCAGTTGTTAGCAACATTAGTTGAAAAATCTCTTCTTTTTCCATTGAAATGTGTTTGCACTTTGTCAAAAATCAGTTGGCAATATTTGTGTGGGCATATTTTTGGATGCTATAGTCTGTTGAATTGATCTATTGGTCAAGCTTGCTACTGACATCTCACTGTAATCTGGAAGGCAGTTAGTGTGAGTCCTCCAATTTTGTTCTTTTTTCACAATTTTTTTTTGGGCAATTCTAGTTCCTTTACTTTCATATAAATTTTTGAATCAGCTTGTCCATCTCTACAAAAAGTTCTTTTTGCATTTTGATTGAGATTACTTGAAATGTATAGATCAATTAGGGGAGAACTGTCATCTTAAGAATATTAAGTTTTCCAATCCATGAACATGGTATATCTCTCCATTTGTTTAGGCCTTGTTTTATTTCTTTCACTAATATTTTATAATTTTCAACATAAAGTTACTAAATATATTTTGTTAGATTTAAACTTACATATTTTCTTAAAGCTTTGTTCATTTCTCTTGACTAAGAAAGACTTTCACATTATTTTTCTCTTCAGCACAGTAAAAAAAATGAGTTCATTGTTAAAGACTAAAGATTTTTCTGATTTAATCATGTGCATTAGAAATTTTGCATGTTATCCTGAAGACATGTTGTGTGTCCTTATCCACACTCATCATTTTGCACCTCTAACATTTACAATACACTTTTAAAGCAGATTGGAGAAACCAGGTTGCACTTATTTTTCCTCTTTAATTGAGATTTGAATCTGGAGTACCTCCACTTTTATTAAAAGTCAACTAGAAGTTTTGGGTAAAAAAATGTTATCTCCTAATTCATAACCCATTGTGAATTAATCTGTCACACTAACCTGTCATAGATTTAAAAACATCAGTCCTATCACAAGAGATCTGGCAATCTCTACTACATTTAATTTCAGATATTTTCTGTATATTTAAGTATTTTGTTTCAGTTCTGCATCACAGAATTGTTTCCTTGAAGAGACAGTTAAAGATTTACTTTTAATTTCAATAATTTGTAGAACCACCAATAAAAATATCTCAGCTGAGATGACAAGCAGATAAGCAGACACCTTCTAAGCATTGTAAATTCACACATGAGTAGACAGTGACAGCTATGTCATAACCTAATGAATTGCCTGACAGTGGATATATTACTTTGGCAAGAGTCATAATAATAATTCGTATCTCAGAGAAGATAAAATATGATTAAAGATATATGACAAAATTGAAGAAAATCAATAACTTTCATTTACTGAGGGCATTCTATATGCAAGTTCTTTCTAGTTCTAAGCATCTGTGTATGGGCTTTATATGCATCAAGCCATTTAATCTTCACAAAATACCCTATAAGGAATATATAGTTATACCCTTTTTAATATGATGACACTGAAATTAATAACCAGAAAACCAACTCTGAGTTTCCATAATCCATCAGTGGTGAGATATGAGGCCTTGAGAAATGCGATGCTCCTTTTCCTAGGAGATCTTACCTGACCACAGAAGCTCGGTACTATCTGACTCTCCAGTGGGTTTAGGTACTCTGTAGGTAAGATCATGCCATCTCACCTGAATAAATATATTGCTGTGTTTTTCAGCAATATTTTTTCACAGCTATATTATAATTGTCTGTTTCTGTGTTTATCAACACTCCTAGAGTCTGGGCTTGTTGAAAACAAAACTGTGCTTACTTAATTCCATTGACTGATGAAGCAGAACAGAAGATCCCAGCTGAGGATATATTTGCCCTATTTGGTCTAACTGTAGGGAGGCCCTGCACTAGAACATATCAGGTTTGTGAAAGGGCAGGTACGTAGGTATGAAAACCAGAGGGCATTTTACAGGTCCATGTATGGAAGAGTAAACTGGCTTCTCCCTTCCAACAGAATAGCAGCAGCTGAGCACTCTCTCCTCAGCTAAAAATGCAAGTATTATTACCTAAAAAAAGTGAGTGAACCATCTGGAGGAAAGCTAGGCAGCTACTGTAGGTGACAGATCCGTAGAGTGTCACCTCTGTGACCCTGCTATATAACGAGGACTTCCAGGTAAGCATCATAGCCTCTCACTCTAAAAGTCAAGCCTTAAAATGAGCAAACCCACCCATGTGCACAGAGCTTTGTAAGCTTTTGTTGGGGAGCGGGCTCATTATTAAATATGAATGGATACCCATGGATCACCAAAGACTTGAGAAAAGCCTGCAACATAAGCAACATAGATTAAGATAAATAAGTAAAAAAAGGTAATCCTAGGGGAAAAGAGACAAATAAGAATAAAATTTTAGGAGATAAATAAATAAATACATAATCCTAGGAGAAGTGATCCTGAAATGCAGTATAGAACTTAAATAAAACAAAACTTTAAGTAGAATCCACATATAGAGTTGGAAAATATTATATCTAAAAATCTGGAATAAGATGCCAATAAAAAGGAGCTAACAAAAAGAAAGAACTCTTAGAAATTAAACATTAGTTTCCAAAATATAACACTAAATAGAAGGGTTATAGGTACAATTGAGGAACACTCCTAAAGAAAAGCAAAAAAGCAATGGGATTCAAAAGTTAAAAAGAAAAAATATGCAGAATTTCAATTCTGGGTGGCCAAAATATAATCAAGAGAGATTTGACAAAAAAGTGAAAAAATTTTCAAAGAAATAATGCAAAAAATCCACGAAGCTAAATAGAAATGTCTAAAAACTGAAATGGCTTATTAAATACTAAACAAGATTAATGAATAAGAACTGCCTAAACCTGTCATTGTGAGATGATAGAACAACAAATTAACAAGCACTACAACAATAATAATAATCACAACCACCAAGTATTGAGTGCTTACAGTAACATGCCATTTTACAAAGACTCTCTCACTGTTTTCCCATACCCACCCCTCTTTTGACTTCATGGTCCTGGATCCTTAAATCCTGCTTCTCTAAGTTTCTGCCCCACCTGCTAAGCCATTTGCCTCTGCACATTATTCCAAGTATACACTTATCTTGGGCTCTCTTCACCAAGGTGTTGAGATGCAGTGTCTGAAGCCCTGCCCTTTGGAAGGATTTCCCCTCCCTGATGAGGACTACCTTTGAGTGGACATAGACAAACTATGTGTGACATTAGGTTGTTCTTGTGTGACAAACGTGGGCAGTGTGGACTCCGTGTAAACATGGTAGTGGATCCAAAAGAACAGCCAGTGCTGTCAGTCAATTATGGACCCGGAAGCAGAAGATCTGAGAGGTGCATTTTTATGGTCGCCACGAAGGCCTATTAAGTGTTGCAATTCTTTCTCACTGGTTATTGGTTGAGTTTTCAACTGCCTACTATTATCCACCACTATTCAGGTGGATTTTGCAGATTTCTGACTGGTGAACTAAATGGGAATTAAGATGGATAGATTAACACAGAGATGTGCCACCCAGATGTCCTCTGAGGAAGGATTTGTTCCCTACCTGTATGGAGTGTGGTCAGTAGAGAGCATCCAGTTATGGGCTCCTTCCAGTTAAGTCTGCCTTAGCTTCAGAAAATTGCTTTGCTGAAGTCATGCCCTTCCAATAATTGATCAAGGTAGGGTTCAAAAGGCCAGTGATTTAATCCCGTGTGGGACATTATCACAAATATGCTAACTCGAGAACTCTCAGATGAATTGGCTGAAATTTTATCAGTTTTGCATTGAATTTTGACTTCTTCTTCTGCTCAGAAGCGCTTTATCCTTCTTCCTTTCATAGGTGTTGATATGTAATAAATATATTTCACCAAATTGTATTTCAACCTGGTTCCAGAGAACCTGATCTACGCCACACAAGAACCCCCAGCCCCTCATTCTTTAAGTATTTGACTGCTAACTTACTCCTCACCCCAGGACAAGTATTGTTTTTTATTGCTATATTGGCTGGTGGAGGTGAGATGTCTTCTCTACTACAATAACTCTTACCATACGGGTGAAGGAACTTGTATGAGTGTTCTGCCAACTGTTAAGTATGTCCATTCCAATTATATGTTTGTGATCTGGGGAAATGAGTACCATATGCAGTGGTGTGCTGGAGCTGGCTTGGGTTGGCTCATGAGAGCCAACAATGCACATCTCTTCCCAACTCCATGTTCAGTGTTATTATGTTGGGAACGTAATATCAGTCATGGTGGGAGGATTTACACCATGGAAACAAACAACTGCTATGAAAAATAGGGATTTTTTTTCTCCTCACAGAGCCAGTTTGAAAACATTCACAGTACTCTACTGACCAAAGCCGTCTGTGGACCCAGCAGACCCACTGTGAGATGGATCTGAGCAAAGGCTCTGTTTATTACCTGATGCACATATCCCTCTCCTAGAAGGAGGTGAGAAGGTGCTGCTTCCTTGAATATCAGCATAAACTCGAATCTTTTATCTAACAACATTAAAAGGATCTGAATACCTCCCCTTTCCCAGTGTGTGGTTACCCTTTGCAGAAGGACTTGGGAAAGCACATCAGTTGATACTTGCCATGGTATTGCAGGATCCTTCCTCATGGAGACCCAGCTTCTACTCAGTAGATTCTGGGTCTATGAAGTGGCTTTAATTTGATAACTGGGAAAGGGATTTTGACTTTCATTTGGCAATGTGAACCTCATTCTTCTGTTCATTCTTTTTTAATATCTTTTTACTATGTTTGTTAATTAATTATATATTTCTTAGCTGCCCATCTATGTTTTATGAACCATCTTTATAGAATTCTAAGTGTTATGCACCCCTGACTGCCCTTCTAACTCTGCTGCTCAGTACATTACTTACAGTCACCTTGGCTCAGACAGTTAGATGCTGCCACCTGGCCTCTGCTATTCCAGGACTGCGTCATCTCCATTACTATAGGCTGGTTCTATAATAGCATCTCAACAAAGTTCCAATATATGTAGCACAGACATTAATGAGATTTTAAACTATGCTTGTGTCGCCTCATTAGTCATTCCCCATTGCCTTGGTAAACAAAACGGCCTTCAGTCCCTCCAAAACAGCGTGGTCGGTTGTTGAGTTTTCCCATTTTGTATCATAGACCTGTTCTAGCATGCTCACTTTTCTGTGTCTTGATCTCTTCCTTCATAGTGCGCCACAGCAGACTGTGGGACTTCTCGGCCTCCATAATTGTGTGAGCCAATTCTTCGTAATTAATCTCTTCATATATATATTTATATATGCATATATATGAACCTGGCTATATATACGTATGTCTCCTATTAGTTCTTTTTCTCTAGAGAACTCTAATACATTCCTTGGTTGATTTCTGACCCTCATATATTTCCTATAATATTTTATGATGTGGACTTCAGTATTATTCAACTTTTTAAGTCACACAGAAATTTTTGTATAGTCGGATGATAACTAATTTGGGGACTGAATTTTCAATAGGGCATATGTTAGGACTTCCTAAATATTAGAGTTATGAAACAATAACATGTGACCTTGTAAGATAACTGATCTTAAAGCACAGACACTATCACAACTAGAAAATGCATTATTTTTTTCTTGAAAATTAAACTGGATCATATAATTTACAATTCAATGTCTACTTTTGTGATTCTGTGAATAATTTCCATCTTCAATATAAGTGCTTGTAGAAGCAATGTTTTTCAAAAGTGTAAAGTAAATGAAAGGTGTGATGTCCTATAGTTTGTTGAGCTTTATTCCGTTGCAAGAAACAGATTCATGTTTCCTTAAGTAAAACAGTGTATTTTAAGAATGTGTAGAGAATTAAGGGAAAGAGGGAAAGCCATGTCGCCAGGCTTAATAGAAAAGATGGAGCTGAAAGTTCCTTTTGGGAACAGTGCAAACGGAGATGGTATGGATTATCTAGTCCTTTGTACTTTGTTTCATATTCTGAAATGGCTATTGGGATTGATCACATATATATATTTTCTTGGCCTCTCCTCTGAGTTAGATTCTTTATGAATGAGGCCCATGAATTATTATTCAAAAACTTCTCCTACTTCCACTCATATAGCCAAATGGGCACTTTCCCATGACCCAGACTTGTGAAGCAATGCTCTTCTCTAGTGATCCATCAGCTTGTTGATTTGACTCCTCTCTGCGTCTGCCACTAACCACCAACTGGTTTTATCTTACATAAGTCTCTCACGTAGCCCCTAAAGTGAAGGATCAGATCAATTCTATCAAACAAATCTTTAATTAATAGAGAGTCTATTTATAAATTTGCTTTTTTATATATGTATGTGTATATATGCACATATATATATCATGTATGTGTATATGTTCATGTACAATTGTATGTATACACACACAAAAACACAAACTCACACATGCAATTGTACAAGAGCAAATATATTTTTCCAACTTATTCTTTCAGACTCAGCTCTTGAATTTCCTTTTTTAGTTCTTCTGCACCTCTTTTTTTTGTCATTTTTGAACTTGCACGTCCTACTTAACATTTGCTATTCATTAAATACAATGTTCTCTCTTGCATTTTTACCAAAAGAAGGATTACACTGGGTAAATAACTTGGAGAGAGCTAGATTTATTGTGCGGTCTGCCTTTTTTATTGTCGTTGTCCCAGATTTCTTGAGAATATTACACCATTGCAGAAGAATCAAATGGCTCCACGTGGTTGAAATCCATTCAAACTGTGGGCTGAGCCACCTGCGTGTTGGACAGACTGCCAAAGTCTAGAACTTCAGCATCTCCTTAGTATCAGGATTTACTTCAGTGATCTCCTGATCCAGTGCTGGGACCTTAGGAACATGATCATATTTTCTTTCTCTCTCTTTCTTCTGCTGCATGATGGAGACACTCTCATGATCCCATTCTGAATCCATTTCATCACATGCATGACATAGCTTGCTATCTGGTTGCGGAAGCCCTTCCTGGGAATAAATGACTATCTCCTTGCAGATGCGTTTGTTCATGTGGAAATTGTTACCCAGCTACACGTAGTACTTCTCTATGAAGACCCAGGCCACTTGCTTCACGATTTGGGCGCAAATTCTGCCCATGTTGGTGCATCCTTCATAGAAAAGCTTGGTCCACTCTTATGAATTCATTTCCTACTATCCTGTTTTTTGTAGGAGCTGCATTTTCCTATAAGATGTGCCAGCAAGTGAAAAAGTATGTCTTCAGTAGAAAACAGAGATTGAGCTTACCCATTGGGATCACAAATGTAGAAGTAATAGATCTGATGGATGTTGTTGCAATTTTCAGAATAGCAAGACCAGCCACTCTCAATAAAATATTATTGAGATCAAGAGTTTAATGGAGTTCACTGGTGGAAATTGGAAATTAGTATCAGCACTGAGTGCCTTGTTCTCAGCATAGTAGACTTTGATCCTGATTAGGCGCTTTGTACCTTGACATAAGAAGATCATTTTAACTCAGCAATGTGTTATAGGTGGTGGGTAATTCTTCAACAGTATTACAAGGAGCTTCTGCTACCTTTTCTTTTTATTACCAAACTAAGATTGGATCTCTCAAAATAAATTCCTGACATTTATCTACTACTTTTCATCTGTTTATACTGTGCACTGTAATGCAAATGCTTAACTTACAGAGAAGCAGAGATGGAAAGTTCTGAATCATTATGCATAAAACTTGAGAACCACTGCTATAAGGAAAATCATGGCGGCCGTATTTCTTTGTCAATAAAACGTGAGGACAATCAGTGGGGATTTATTTTCTTCGATCTTAAAAAGAGACATTAAAAAAGAAATGGCCTCTTTTTTTTGCTTCCAGATGCTATCATATATGCATGGAATTGCAGCAATCACCTTGGTACCATGAAGGGAATTATATTAAAGAGCCATGCTAAGAATGGCAGAGAGGAAAAGGGAAGGACCATTTTGTCAATAACCCAATGGTATTGTCAAGTCACTGAATTAATGAAACTTGGAGCCATCATTCCTCTTAACTTCTTATTATATGACACAACAAACCTAATTTTTCAAACTGTTTTAAACTGGCTGTTTCATAACTTGTAGCCAGATGCTTTGTAACTATTTGCATAGGTCAGTTCATTTATTCTTTTTAAGAAATTTGTGATGGAGGAAAGCAAGTATTATTAGCTTCATTTTATACTATGAGTATCTTGCAGTTCAGAAAAACCAAATAAGCTGCTTAATTAATTAGTGGCAAATCTTATGATTGGAATTCTACTAATTAATCCTGGAGGTTAAGGGATACTGTTATACAATGTCATATTGCCTTTCAAAAAGAGCTCATGCAGAGTAGCTGAATGCTAACGATTAGACTTTTACTGTATACAATGTTTTTCTGCAGGAAGACATTTCAAAGGGGGAAGCCCATTCTGCTCTAACTAGGTAGCTAGAAGTAAAAAGTGATAACAGGATGATTACTCAAGTAGGAAACACCACTTATTGTATATTCATTCTTTCAATTGTTCATTCACTTGGGGTTTTTTTCATGTATTCATTCATTCAACATACATTTATTGAGTGTCTTCTATGCATCATGAGATATATTATCAACTGGTGTTGCAAAGGTAAAGTATAGAGAGCCTTGCCTGAAGAATCTTACAGTATAGAAATCTTATAGATATATTAAAAATGAGTGGAATGAAATATTTCCAGTCCTATGGATTTGATCCTGGATGCAGTTCCTCACAGACCCAAGGATTCAGAGGTGATTAGCCATGGGAAGAAGAGCTAAGATCCCAGTGCATAAATTTGAGAGGCATTAGCACCAGTGGTTAGCATCCATGTGTCAGGCAAGAACATTACCTTATAGGAGATGGCAAGGGGTATCAAGACTCCAAAGGAGATGACTAAGCAAGCAAGCAGGTTGGCTTGCTACAACTTCATAGGTGCTAAAAGCAGGCAGAGTCTCAATAAATCAAAGTACTCATCTATTCATTGCTCACAGCATGGCAAGCAGTCAACGCATCAGCATTGTGACCTTGTATCCCCACCACGACATGGTTCCCCACAGGTGACGTGATAGACCTCATGATGGCCTCTTGCTCAGGTAGGTTGCACTGTAGTTAAGGAATGCAAGAGTAAGGCTTGGCGCCTAGCACAACAGGCAGGAAGCAAGCTAACCCTCTTCCCTTGGAAGACAAGTGCTCATGTGGTTGCCTAGACTGTTTTGATTGTCTATGTGACCAGTTACAGAAATGGCTCACGGTCAGAGGATGGTGAGGCTTGCAGAATGGCATATTCAGCAAAAATGTATGGAGAGACTTGGGGCCAAGGGTGGATTGCATCTCCTAAATGTTTGCTTAGAGTCAGATATCCTGGGTTGAAGGAAGTCTGCCATTTACCTACACCATTTACTGGCTCTGTGGACTCGGGCAACTTATTCCACCTCTTTGTTTTCCCTTTGGAATGTGGGATTTTAACGATATCTTCCCCACGGGATTGTTTAAAATAGGCCTGGCATAGAGCAAATACTAAATAAATGTTCATTTTTACTATCATTCAGAGCAGTGACATTTTTAGGTTGCTGGAAAAAAGAAAGAACATGGTTAAAATAAAAAACGGCAATTGTGCTTTTGCCAGAGGTAAGCTAAAGCATCTATGGAAACTTGGTTTGGACAATAAAAATCAAGAACCTAATGTTGAATGAGGAAGAGGAAGATGACAAATGTCCCCAAATAGACACAAAGGCCAAAGGGACCTTGTAGATGGATCATTTGTAATTTCAATAAACTTGTTTCTTTCAGCAGAGAATTAATGCCTATGTCCATATATGAAGCTGCTTTACTTTTTTATTTAGAAAATTTAGCCTTTCTTTTTATGTGGTATTTCTGATTATTTCTCAAAGATCAATAACTCTGATTCAAAAATTGATATATTGTCTTGTAGAAATATCACTAAAGGACAAAATTGGGTATAGCCGTAAAAAAGTAAACATTTATTTCCTTGTCATTGTTTGAAATATTATATATAATATTGCTACTGTGGTCGTATTACTATTAATAATAATGACAAGGATAGAACAACAATAGATTACAGCTATTAAGTATATACTCTTGCTTGGCATTGTTCTCAGCTTTAAATACTGTTCACAGACTAGTACATTTAACACTCAGAACTACCATATGAGCAAGTGCTGTTATTACCTTATTTTATAGATGAGGAAACAGGCAGAGAGAGGTAAAGTAAATTGTTTAAAGTCACACTACTAGTAAGTGTCTAGAATATGACACAGACACTGGACTCCAGAGTATACACACTTAACCAACATCTAAGAAGGAAAAAATCTGATAGCATGTCAATCAAGGAGATTATTTTCCCTCAAAATGGAATCTGCTTTTTTGATGTATATACCTTAGCTATTTGTGCATAGGTTTTCATGATCAGTACACAAATCTTTCATGAGGGAATCACTTTGAATAGACTTTCCCAAATTTACTACTAGAGCTGTAGTGACCTATTTGCTGACCTGGAACTTGGTGTCAAAAGTTCTCGCTGATCTTTAACCACGCATATCTTATAGATTCCCAGGCTAGGAAAGGGGCTTTATTTTCTTCCTCGATAGATTTATGGATTTATTTATTGTAAATTACTCACTAGAGAGAGACATTTCATTGTAAAACACCCCCTGGTATTGATTCAGTAAAATGAGGGTGTCACCATTAAACAAATCTTCCCGAATACCCATGCTATTAAAACTAATTGACCATGGCTCTTCTTTAAGGTTAGCTCTGCTTACTAAGGAAGGTTTTATCTGGCGTTTCTACCCCATACACACAGCATCTCAGGATGATACCTCTTACTCAAGTCCTCACAAAAGTTTTCTCCATTTTTGGATAAAAGGAAAATCATCTAGAAATGCTAAAAACAATTATGACTTTTAAAATTATTTTCACTTTAACACATTCATTACCCATTTAAAATTTTTGATTATGTAAACCACTGGAAATCTGATTTTTAAGAAAGAAACACCATCATTTTATTTACAGTGTTTTCTATGAAACATTTTATTTTCATTTATTTATTTTTTTGGTGAGGACTATTGGCCCTGAGCTAACATTTATGCCAATCTTCCTCCACTTTGTGTGTGGGAGGCTGCCACTGCATGGCCTGATGTGTGGTGTTTAGGTCCATACTCTGGATCCAAACCACGAAACCCAGGCCGCCGAAGTGAAGCATGCGAACTGAACCACTACACCATTGGGCTGGCCCCACTGTGGAACATTTTAGAAATTTCTTTTTAGTGTTGTTAACTTTTCTCAGTTTCCTATATTAATTCTTTTATTTGACTAATGGCTTAGAGGAAGGGTTGATGCCCTCCTTCTTCTTGATTGCTTCTTCAGACAATTATTCCCCAGCCCATAGATAAAGTAAAACTACCTATTCATTGAGGCTAATGCTCTATAGCCGAATCATTCTCTCCCTCTTCTTAAAGTGTTAAACTTTGGCACATGACCCACAGTTTTCTCCACCATGTGTGAACATGTCACTATCCACGTGACTGAGTCACCCAATTCCCTGACTTCTGAGTTTCTTAATTTCTTTACTTCATCCATGCTACCAAAGTCACATGCTAAACACTGTCATCACTAGAAAGTACTCTACTACCATAGATGGATGAAAAAAGCATGAGATTCCCTGATAAAATTTTCCTGTTGATGCTGCTTGAGAGCTCAACTATTCCTCCTGGGACTTTTTCTTGATTTCTTGGGGACTGTCTTTCTATCAGTCTAGTTCCCTCCTCTTTTTATTTTTATTCACATCCGCCTTAGGCTTCATGGCCTATCATTTCAGGTACAGTCTTGTTTCTTTATCTTGTATTATCAATTTGACAGAACCCAAGCCCTTGGTGAACAAAAATATTCACTTACCCTCTGTCTATTATCTTGCAGCTGATTATTGCTTGAGAAAATTATACATTAGTGTAGATTGGTACCTCTGCTAATTTGTGATTACCAACCTCAAATACACCTTAACAGCACAGAAATTCTGTTTCTCCAGTTGACTCACTCTCTTGGCACTCATGGCAAAAATATTTTAAACCTTCTTCACTCTTCAAAACTCTGATTCTGCCAGTACCGCAATTACTCTCAACAAAGGGGCATGTTTTCTCCATCACAGAGAAAATAGAAAGCATGAGACAAGAATTCGCTCAAGTGTTCTTTAATTTTTGGACACCTGCACGTAGTTCCTCCTTGTTCATTTCTTTAAGAGAAGTTGTCTATCTTCCCTCTATAGACAATTTTTCCACCATTTCTCTGGATCCCGTACATTCTAAATTTCTCAAAGATTAAGAAAGATAGTGGTTTGGAAACCATCCTGACTTCATTCTGTGTAAGGAGAAATTTGGACTACTAAGAGAGAGTGGTTACATTCATATGGTGGTACCTATAATATGTTACCCAAGAAAAAGCATAAATATTCATTTGCAAATAATGCTTATATAATTGTCCCACAAAGGTCAAGATCAAGATCTTGTTCAAAGAAGGAATATGTCCTACTCAAATGAGCTTAGACTGTGTTATCACTGAAATATATATTCTTTTGGTTAAGATGGGTTTGATTTTTATGTAAAGAAGTGAAAAACTTAGTCATAGCTCTCCCTGATAGGAAAGTAAGCTAGATTAGGAGCCCTTACTTTTACTCTCACTTCTGGGCCTACCGGCCACAGCACTTCCTATTTAGAATCACAAGAAGTAGGTAAAGAGAAAGCTTCATGATCATCTGGGCTAAGTTGAAATACTTTATTTGATAAAGCACAAGAAGAGACTAAGATTGAATACAAGAATGGTAGGGGAGGAAGAAATACAAAATTTTTTAGAGAAAAATGGATTTCCTGAGGGCAGGTAGGAGCTGGGCAGAATTGGAAGCTTGAAAATGGGAAGCAAGAAAAAAAGGAGATAGAACATACTCATTGAAAAGTTCAAGTCTGTCAATCAGGAAGGAATAGAAAAAGTCAAAAGTACCTTCTCTGTGTTCTCTATGCTGTTTTACTCTGTTGAGAACACTTGCTTCTTCATTGGAGAGCTTGGTTTTCCACCTGATAACCTGGGCTGTGTTATGTCTGGAGAAGATTAGTCTGACAAAACAGACTTTAGAAATAGGGGTGCAATTGCGTCTTATCATCTTGAGGGGGCTCTGGTGGAGACAGAGGCAAAGCTTGCTTGGCTTACTTGAGAATTACTACACAATTTCTACTGGTCAGCACACTTACAACATGACCCCATGTGCTACGAGCACGAGAGAAACTCCGTAGAGATTGAAAACAGTAAGAGCAAATGTCTTGACTCTTCATACCCTCACTGCTCCCAAACCCCACCATCAAAGATTACCATGAAACTCTTTAGGACATACAAGAAAGCCCTATAATAATAGCTCGAGTGCTCAGATCTGGACACTCTTATTTATTTTACTCTTATCTCTTTGTCTTCTAGGATCTTCTCAACTCAACTCCTTTACCTCCTGAGACAATAATAGCAACAACAAAATCAAGCCTACCAGCTACCACTGAATTTCTCCTTTCTAATTACAGCATCTAATAGAGGAATAAAGTAGTTGTTCCCACTTATTTTCCAAATTTCTCATTTATTTACTCCTCAATTTGTTCACATTTGACTTTCATCCATCCTCATCACTCTCTTGAAATAGTTCTGCTGAACTTCCTATCAGTCAGTATATTGAGTGTTTTTTCAGTTATAAATAATAGTTGGTCTTTGGATGGCACCCAAAAGTTTTTCCATTTTGCAAAACTCCTTTCCCCTGGAGTTGGCAATGGCATGTTTTCCACTTTTTCTCCTACACTTTGGCCATTTCTTCTCAGACTTCTTTCCACTTTAAATTTTTTATACTGAATCTCAAATGTTGAAATTCCTCAAGGCTTGTTCCTGATTTTCCCTTTTTTCTCATGTTGTCTCTATTTGGAATATGTCATCTCTGACTCTGGCTTCAATTGCTGTCTCTAAGGCAATGATTCTGAAATTTCTATTTCTGGCTCTAAGTTCTCTGAATTCCAGACCTCTATTCAACAGGCTGCCTACATCTTCACATGGGTACCTTAAAGCCACCTAAGCTCTGTGTGCTGGAATTGAACCCATGGCTTTCTTTCCAAATGTTGCTATCTTCCAGTGTTTCCTTGTTGGGTAATGTGATACTATGATAGGTGCTGAAAACTTATATTCAAAATATGTGATGGTGGAGATTTGAGTTATCTTTAAGGAAGAATTCTTTGAAAAAGAAATTTATAAGTGGAAATAATTTCAGTGATTGGTCTCATTTCAACAAAATGACTTCTTAAGTGTTTTTGCAGGTTATTCTGGGTAGTTGAATTAAAAGGAATTTCATTTTGTTCATAATATATTGCTACAATGTTTGCTTTTTTTAAAAATAACTTTACTAGTTGTGTTGTCAGAAAAAATTATTTTCCTGAAGTCATACAATGATGTAAATATAGGAGATTTTCATTTTGGATGAAATTCTTGTAATAGGAATTGCTGTAATTGAAAAATACAAGAGGATGCTTTAAAAATACATATTGTGGTGTATCATGCCATTTTGTTTAAAGGTGATTTTTAGTAAAATTGAAGGAAATGAAAAACTTGTCATTTTTTTGGATGTTACATTGTGGATCTCTTCAGCAGGATCATATTTATAATCTAATCTAATCTAATCTAATAATAATGTAATATAATCTACTATTAAGATTAAGGAAGATGTTCAATTAATTTTAATTAAGTAAACTGACCTGTGGATTGCCTTTGAAAAAAGACTACTTAGGAATTTTGTATCTCCCTTCAAATTACTGACACAGGCAGAGGTGTGAGGTCATCCCTTAGACTTTCTCATCACACCCGTAGTGAAGCAGAAATGGAAGCATGATGAGAATCAGCCTCATTTGCCCATTTTGAGCTTAATAAGGCACTGTTACACAGATACTTAGGTCTCTCTGGTAGCTGTGCTAGTTCTAATTAATGCTTGCCACCTATGGTCCCTGGGCTTAAGAACAAAACCAAGAGACTCCCCTCTGGGGGAGGAAAATGAATTAACAAAAAAAAAAGGTTTTCTGAAAGATTTAATATAAGTACTTTATAAAATAATATGAAATCATTACAAAAATGTCTACATGGTTTTCATTAATAGGCTCAGATTCATTTTATGGTTGTTGAATAATTAACAGAAAAAAATGAGCAATTCTTTCCATGTATGATGGAAACATTACGGGCAAGTCACATTTTAATTTCATACTTGCTGCTTCAGCTTATGCCATGTTTTTAGTTAGTGCTGGCTTATTAAGCTGCTAATTTATCCACTGTTGTGAAGGCCTCTGGAAATGCTGCTCCATAAATAATAGAGCAGTGATCCATAACCACCTCCCATGTAACAGCATCGAGTCCACTGCAGCTAATAGGAACGAACTGCCGGTTGCTAGGTGCCAAAATGCTGCTTGCCTATTTAGGAAGTGATATAGTTTTGTCTCCCTGCTAAGATGACAAAACTGTAATTAGAGATTAATCAAGAGCTACATTAGTGCCACAGTTTCCTGCAGTCCGACTTTTGTTGCCCACCAGCAGTTAAGTGCATCTGCCTGTATTTACCAGTTCTCTGGAGATTTAGAAATTTATTGTCATATTTACAGGAACAGCTGCCGCGCAAGTTGTCAAATCATAAAGAACTAACTCAAGAGAATGCATATAATTAACTACTCTGTCTTTAGCCTATTTATTTTTCAAATGAGGCTTCATTTGAAAAGATTAAATAACATATTATATAACCAGCTATTTTTCTTTTTGTTCTTGGATTTTGTTATTTTTTCATTAAAACATTTCCACCAACTATCCAGTGATTTATACTGAATAAATAAAGATCAATTCAAATATTGGAAGGGAGACAAATACACGCGGGTAGCAAAAGAAACTTGGATGTGGTGATTACTCTGGGAGCGGGGGTGGTGACTAAGTCAACAACACTTAAAGATCTGTGTTACTATGGCTTTCTTAAGAAAAATAATATTAAGACTAATATTGATCTTTAAGTTTCACTTGCTATTCTTTTAGAATTTTGCCATATCTGCTTTGGGGCAAATTATTCTTTCTTTTCTATTTATCTATACTGCATTTTTATTTTTTCAAATGCTACAGCATGAGGGCATGTTAATCACAAGCATCTTTCTTTGTAGAAAACCTGACACTTCTAGATTATGACTTCCTCGTTTTCATTGATTACTGTAGCAAATATACTGTCAAAATTAAGACTATTGAAATAGTTTTCATCTTAAATTGTACAGTTACGAATACTACTAAATAATGAACTTCTTAGCACTTTCCTCTTTATGCAATTATCTTAAAACTTGACGTGGAATTAAATATAAAATGTATTTTTTATTGTTTTAGTTGTTGCATAAAAGGTAAATAGTTGTAAGTGAAATCAGTGGAAGGTTATGTTCTCATAAGTACACTTTATAAAATTATATGCATATCACAGACACAGACACAATGCAAACATGTTTAAGCATATTCATAGTGTGTGCACTATTTTGTATTTAAAGGAAATATGCTTTAATTCTTCCAGCTTACAGAAGAATTTTGGAGCTGTCGTAATTCACTTTAATACTGAATTTGTTAATGCAAAATTATGGCCATGAATTTGCAAGTCATTAATCACATTACAAAGCTAAAAGCTACTTCAAAATGAGTTGAAGTTTTTTGCTCAGATTTTTAATTATGATACCATATTTTAAGTATAAAATACTCTTACACATCCAGTTCACTAATTTTGGGATCTATAGGAAAAAGTGTAATTTTCTTAGATTACTTGATACTTTATTTACTCTTCCTCCTTAAAAGCAAGGAAGAAAATATGGACTGTTATTGGAATCATTGTCATTGTTTCTAAAAAATGTATAACATACATATACATGTACACATATATACATATATTTATATATATTCAGATTAAAAAATCTGTCAGGGTCTTCAGAATTACAATAGAAAGGAATTATAAGATCCATTATAGAACAATTTATGCTAAAGCACATCAAATTTATTTTGGAGTTTGTGTTTTTGTTTTGTCTTTAGTCTAATGTGAAAATTCTATGCATTTGAGAAATATCGTTAATTTAGGACGAAAAGGTGAAATAGAAGAAATGAAATATAGAAAAAATTTCTGCATTTGTTACTGAAAGAGCCCCGCGGGGACTGAACTGGGAGACTGAAATGGATCCTGGCCCCTCACTGTGCTATTGTTTGTCGCCGAGGGATGTGTCAGTGGAGCCTCTGTGTACTAGAGCTAACGGACACTGGCAGGAGATAAAAACTTGGCCGTTAAAAATTTCTGAAATCAGATTTTTGCTGATAATGTATACATGTTACATTATACTACTAAATAATTTTCAAAGGATATGGAATTTTGGTTGAAGCCAGATGAGTTTATTTTTGGAAATACCAGAGACTTCACTGATGAATTTCCAATAATTTATTTAGTTAGCATAGAAAGCATTGATTTGGAATAACAAAGACAATGTCTTTCTTATGTGTATAGTTACTTACAGATTTTTTTAAATACTAATAATATACACTTCAAATAAGTTCTTAAATTTTTAATCACACTGCTACAGCTATTAATAAATATATATTTAAAATGTAGAGCGCTATAAAATAAAAACGCTATCAACTAGAGTCTTATGGAAGCAAAGTATAACAGAGCTGTTAAAAATAATTTATGAGAATTTTTCCCTCCACAGTATGTTTTCCTCAGTTGAAAATCTGGTTAGAACTTAGAGTTCTTCAGGGATGCTAATTAGTGAGAGACCAGTTATAAGCTGAGGCCAAAAATTTATTTTACATAACATGTCATTATTGATGCGGAAAAGCATTTCTGGGAGATGAAAGAGAAAGTGCTTTAGCAGCTAATCACTGACTGGGTTTCGTTATTATGTTATTTGTTCTCCAGGTTTTTTAAGAAACATCAACAATAACAATAAAACATTATTTTTCTCTTAGGAAGAAATCTAATCAAATATTAATAACTAGGAAATATCCAGCAGCCTAGAATTATCAAATTCCAATGATTTAGAGTAGACTGAAGACAGATGGCCTATTCAACTATAGTGTGCTAAGTACTTTGTTTATTAATTCATTTATTAGTGTGATGTATTTATTTATTAATTAATTTATTAGTGTTATAAAAGATATACACAAGCAATGACTGCTATCATTTAGTAGATTAGACTAAATTCATGAGTCAAACATGTCTTGGGATTGAGTACCATGTTGCTGTATTTGTTTTGTCTCAGGAAAATCAACGTCTGTGCCTCAATTTCCCCATGTGAAAATAACGGAGAAAATAAAATCCACCATACAGAGCGGTTTGAGGTTTATGTTATTTGAAACATATGAGATGCATAAGGTGCTTGGGACATATTACTGTTTCAAATATCCATTTGAGAAAATCAAGCAAACACAAAAATATATAGAAAAGAAGTTGAGATATATTTTCACCACCATTCCACAACTATATCTCTGTTAATATTCTAATTAGAATTAATTTGAGAGTACACTCGCACACAAATGTGGAGTGTATACATTTATTTACACAAAATTCAAATTATGCAACTAGACAACTTGTATTCTGATTTGTCCCTCTGTCCCATTTAATATATTTTGGGCATTTTAATGTCATTAAAGGACCTTTTAGAATAATTTTAATGGATATGTGATAATTCGATTAATGAATGTATTATCATTTACTTAACTATTGCATCATTATTGATAATTAGATTCTTCTTATTATTATCACAAGAACACTGCAATGAAAATTCTTCTACATACATCTTTGTTTCTTGTTTCCTTAGGATAGAGTTCTAACAACAACTATCACTGACAAAAGACAATGAAAAAAAATAAAAGCAATTTTTCCAAATTGCTTTCCCTAAAGACTATGCCAATTTCCACTTCTGTAAGTACATTATGGTGATCCTTGTCCCACCACACCAATTTCTGTATTTGAAGTTTTTTTCATATCTGCCAATTTTATGGTGGTTAATGGCATCCTTTAAAATTTTGCATTATTTACTGGCGAAGTAAAACCTTTATTCACGCATTTGCTGGCTATTTGTATTTCTTCTTTTCTGAAGTGTCTAAGTGATTTGGACCATTTTGTCTATTGCAGAGTTGGTGACTAACTGATTTGACTTGAAAGTGACTTCGTGTAATACTATTTGTTGCAAACACTGTATCTCATTTTCCCTTTGGCCTTATACATTTGGTTATAAAAGTATTGACATGTAACACTTAACATTTATTTACATTTATACACCATTTCCTCTGGGAATTCTGCAAAGATTCCATGCACCTAGAAATTAATCTCCTATTTCTAAATATATTGTTATTTTATTATTTCTTCTACATCTTTTTGAATTATTTTAAATTTTATATCTAATGTTTTGGCACATTTGTGCATTATTTCTAACTAACATACATAACAAAATCTAGCTTCTTCTTTCCTAACTGATTAACCCAATACTTTTAAAATCATTTAGAGAGTAACCATTTATTTCTCCACTGACTTGTTCCATGTCATTTTTCTCATTGCAAAGTATCATATATGCTGGGAGCTATTTCCGTGTTATTAATCCTCTATTGAGCCTCCTCGAAATTCTTGAAATATGGTCATACTTTTTATTAGTGAATCTTAAAAACTTTAGAATCATTAATATTCTTTCTAAAATTATTTTTAGCTATTATATTTCATTTATTTTTCCTCATGACTTTTCTCAGTTCCCAAATAAGTCCTGCTTGTGTTTTGTTTAGAAATGGGCTAGAATCAAAACATAATTTAGGAGGGCCGGCCTGGTGGCATCATGGTTAAGTTAGTGCGCTCTGCTTCGGTGGTTTGGGGTTCTCGGGTTTGGATCTGCGGCGGGGACCTACACATCACTCATCAAGCCATGCTGTGGCAGTGTCCCATGTACAAAATGGAGGAAGATTGGCACAGACATTAGCTCAGCAACAATGTGCCTCAAGCAAAAAGAGAAAAATTGGCAACAGATGTCAGCTCAGGGCCAATCTTCCTCACCAAAAAAACCAACAAAAAAACAAGATAATTTGGTAAAAATACTCTTCCTTACATAATCTAATCTTCCCATTGAACAACGTGGTATGCCTCATGTCTCTATATAGCCATTTTTATGTCACTCAATATTATTCTATTTTATATTTCGTATGAAGATTTCCTATGTGGTTGAAACTTTAATAATTATACTATCTTTTTAAACTTTATGATAATCCTATTAGGTAGATGATATTATTATCATCATTATGTGAATAAGAAAATTGAGATTTAGAGAGGATAGGTAATTTATTCAGTGCCCCATGGTAGTGAGTGGGGGATGCCAGTCCTGTCTAATTTGAAGCTCACAGGCTCGTCTCACCCATCACACCTGTTGCCTCCCAGTTACTGTAGGTGATAACTTGTAAGGAAATTCTGATCCTGAAAATATTATTCTGTGCAATATAATACTGATTATAGTAGTAAATATGACATTTTTTTTTTTGAGGACGATTAGCCCTGAGCTAACTACTGCCAATCCTCTTCTTTTTGCTGAGGAAGACTGGCCCTGAGCTAACATCCATGCCCATCTTCCTCTACTTTTTTTATACGTGGGACGCCTACCATGGCATGGGTTTTGCCAAGCGGCGCCATGTCCACACCCGGGATCTGAACCAGCAAACCCCGGGCCACCGAGAAGCGGAGCATGTGCACTTAACTGCTGCACCACTGGGCCGGCCCCTAAATACAACATTGTAACGATCTCTTCCCATCTGCCTTTTTGTATAAAATATGAACAGTTTTCTTAAGGATGGCTATTATATGAGTAATTATTTTAGTGGCTCATTAATTTAGTCATTTTTTTAACTTAGACCAGGAGCATTCAACTTGAATGTGTTGCAAGACTCCACACATAAGGCCCACAAGGAAGAAAAGGGGAACAAATCTGCCTTTTAAATCCCTATAATTTTCAAAGGCATTAGAGCATAGACTGCCCTATCTCCTGTCTCTTTCCATATCCAGAGGACACAAGAGACAAAAGATTAAACAATTTCTGACAACAGGCGTAGCAAAATGCCATAGTAGCTAGGTGACAAGAATAGCCTGTGAGGGTGATTCTTTTCCTGAACATGTTGTTTACTGCTGTACAGGTGATTTTCAGCCATATAATTATTTCCAACAGGGCTTTAATTTTAATTTAGGCAATTTTGCCCTTCAAACTTCTCTGGTCCCCACATCCACATTATTTATTAATATGCCCTTAAATTCACAGTTAATCTCTGCCTGCTATTCTTCAGCATAAAATTAAGTACAGGTCGGGATAAAACAATCACGTAGCACTTAACATCAGGTTTGCTCTTTTATTAATATGTAAACTACACCAAGAAATTCAATTTGTCCAGGTTAAGTTTTGCAACTTGAATGCAAGCTTCAAAGGACTTTCTTTCCTTAATGACTGAAAAACATACATCCAGAAGTAAAACATTGATTCCAACATGTATTGCTGTTTTATGGAGCAATTAACACTCTCATCATTTGTATTCTATTCTTCAACTTCTCCACTAGCCAGGCAACTATTGATGTTCTAGAATTTTATCTTGTGTAACTGAAATCCCAGTGATGAGTGACTTGCTCCTGAGTCTTTGTACATATTTCTGGAGTGGTTTCAATTCTTTATATTTGAATCATGACACTTAGCTGCATTTTTCACTTTTGGTCACAAGAGGAAAAGTGGTAACTATGGCAACAGAAAAGTTGAAGTGCGGTTCCTGACAGGGTTTTCATGTGACAGAAATGACAGCCATCTTTGTTAAGTAATGCTATGTTAAGATGCTACCTTTTGTGTCAAATTTACTGTGATATCCAAAATTGGGGAATTACAACTTTAGAGAAAAAGACAGCTCGGCAATTAAAGTGTGTATTATAGAGGCTTTAGACAGAGTTCTTGTGACCTGTTTTTTGGTTCAATGTTTGATATATAAAGTAGCATGGACTAGTGTTCCAGAATCCTGAGTAGTTAATTAAAAGATGTCAGCATTGAGCCTGGACAAAATTCCAAAAAACTGGAAGTTTTATGTTTGTCATAAAAGTGACTAAAATGGCACATGTGGGTAATTTTGGCTGCTTCTTCATCCAATGTACGGTAAAAATGGAAAGTTCAAGTTATTCAAAAGTTGTGGTTAGCAAAACTTAATTAATAATATTTGAGATGGCCTCTGTTTTCTTCCCTCTCTTTTTTTGAGAAAAAGAGTGACTTCTATCTTCCTCCAGTCCCCTAACACACACACAGACACACAAACACACACACACACATGCCACATCACACTTTTAAAAAAAATTTAGTTTTTCATTTATTGAGGTAACTGGTTTATGACATTATGTAAATTTCAGGTGTACATTAGTGCATTTTGACTTCTGTACAGACTACATGGCGTTCACCACCAAGAGACCAGTTTCCATCTGTCTTTGTAGAAGTGTCCCCTTTTCCCCTTTTGTCCTCCCCCGACCTCCCTTGTCCTCCGGTAACCACCAATCTGTTCCCTGTATCTATATGTTTGTTTGTTTTGTTGTTGTTGTTGTTGTTGTCTTATCTTCCACATATGAATGAAATCATGTGGTATTTATCTTTCTCTGTCTGACTTATTTTGCTTGTTGTAATACCCTCAAGGCCCATCTACTTTGTCACAAATGGCAAGATTTCATCTTTTAATTGTGGTAAAATACACATAACACAAATTACCATTTTTAAGTGTACTGTTTGGTGGCACTGAGTACGTTCATACTGTTGTATCACCATCACCACTATCCCTCCCTAGAACTTTTTCCATCTTGCAAAGCTGGAACCCCCCCCCCCTTTTTTCCTTCCCCCAGCCTCCAGAAACCATTCTATTTTCTGTGTCTATAAATTTTGCTATGCTACGTATCTCATATAAGTGGAATCATACAGTATTTGTCCTTTTGTGTTTTTTTTTCACTTAGCATGATGTCCTCAGTTTCATCTATTTTGTAGCATGAGTCAGAATTTCCTTCCTTTTTAAGGCTGAATAATATTCCATTGTATGTTTATACCACATTTTCTTTATCCATTCTTCCATTGATGGATACTTGGGTTGCTTTCACCTTTTGGCTACTCCAAATAAGGTTTCTGCTATGAATGCGGGTGAATAAATTTCTCTTCAAATCCCTACTTTCAGTTCTTTCGGGTCTATACCCAGACGTGGAATTGCTGCATCATGTGGCAATTTTATTTTTAATTTTTTGAGGAGATCCCATGCAGTTTTCCATAATGACTACTCCATTTTACATTCCTACCAACAATGCACGAGAGTTCTAATTTCTCCACATCCTCACTAATATTTGTTATTTTCTGTACACACCACACTTTAAACAGTATTTCAGTATTTTAGGATGATGTGATGGAAGAATGTGTGACCTCTGGTATCAAAGGGCCCAGGTTCAAATTCCAGATCTTGAGGTTACTGTATGACACTGGGCAGTATTTACCTCCCTTGAACTTCAGTTTTGCTGTCTGTAAACAAGGATAGTGATAGTGCATGTGTTGGATATATTTTTGTGAGAGGCAAGTGGCATACTGCATGTAATGTATTTTACACAATGACTGTCATTTGTTTAGCCTTCGATATAGGTTAGCTATAATTATTATGAATTCCCCAACAACACAACTAGCTAGTATAATTATTTTAAAGATGAATTTCAGAGAAGTTGAGTAAGTAGTTCAATGACATGGAGGTAATAAATGGTGGAAAAGGGAGTCAAACTGCAAGGCCATATCCTTGGTTTACTCTGTTACATTGTCTCAATTCTATAAGTGAAGGCAGACAAAGTGTTTTAGTTAGGTTTGCTGTAACAGAGTATCTTAGCCTGAGTGACTTAAACAACAGACATTTATTTCTCACAGTTCTAGAGTGTGGAAGTCCAAGATCAACATGCCAGCATGGTCGAGTTCTCCAGGGCTCTCTTCCTGGCTTACAGAACATCTTCTCATTGCGTTTTCACATGGCAAAGAAAGGGAAAGAGAGAGAGAGGGAGAGAAGGGGAGAGACAGAGAGAGGACTAGCTCGCTTCCTCTTCTTATAAGGACACTGGATTCCATCTTGGGAGCTCCACCCTCATGAGCTAATTACTACTTCCCAAAGGTCCCACCTCCCAATGCTGTCAGATTAGGGTTTCAACATCTGAATTTTGAGGGGCATAAATATTCAGTCCATAGCACAAGGAAATTAATGTATGAAGGTCCCAGTTCCACGTAACAGAAAACCAGAGAGAATAATTATACTTCATTTTATTCATCCAAATCTCTTTCTTTTTCACTGCCCTGGCTCCCCTATTATCATTGGCATGAGGACTCAGTAGTCATCCTCCTTTCTCTATGGATTTCTTTCCTATAGTCCATATCATACCTTGTATTCAAATCAGTTCATCAAGTATTTCTTATTAATTATATTTGTGCATCTATCATCTTCTTACTACATTATTAGATTCTTAAGGACAGGAATCATTTGATATATTTCTTTCTTCCCCGATTCCTTACTTTTGTATGTAACATGGTCATTGACCAATGTGTATTTAATAGTTTGCTAGTAATAATATTTGACTTGTCCTAATAAAACCCTGGTGATTTGATAACAGTTGCAGGTAGTTTTTAAAAGGCCATTTAGTAGGTTGAAGGTTTATATTTGGAAAGAGGAGTTTTACTGATTAGCCTATGTCTTTCCCCAAATTGACATTAAGAAAGACAAGTGTTATTGCACAGATACTTAGAAGTCTCGTACCTACAAAGGCCAAGTTAATTTAGTCATTTGAATAGGTAAGAGGCAAAAATTTTGCTTTCTTGAGATCTAGTTCAATGTTCTAGTCACGCTAAGTAGATCGCCATATTGAAACTGTGCCCATTTTGCAATTTTAGAATTTTCCACCTCTTTAAGATGCATCGTTTGCTGAAATAGTGTCTCTCAAGGATTACTCTCTTATGTGTTGAAATACATGTATTTGAATATGCCAGAAGCATAGACATAAAACGTATAGACCTAAAACATATTTGAATATGCTTTTTGAGTTATATTATTTTTCAGGCATATAACTGTGGTGGGGTTCTAAAGTTGGATGAACCTGGACTGGAATATTGGAATACCAACTCTCAAAACTCCTAGCTCCATTATCTTCAAAACGTATACTAAACTTTGATAAATTTTGCTTTAATTACATGAAAAATGAGACTAATCCTATTTGTAGAATTATAAAGATTCAAAAGGATAATGTATACAAAATGTGACAACGCCTACCACACGATAAGCTCAAAATAAACGTTAGTTATTATAATCGTAATTACGAATGCTTTGTAAAAATGTGTTTCTCTAAATTTAGACTTCTATCTCTGTAGGTTGGATTGTGTTAACACTTTTGGGCTCTGATTCTTTAAATGAGCAATAATAATTTCCCAAGAAAGTGAATGCCTGTAGTTCTGCTACTGCACTACTACTGTTACTGTTACTACACTATTCCTACCACTACTTGTTTTTTTTCATGGTGAGGACAACTAACTGTCCACACAAAGGCAAAGACACTATTTGGGAGAGAAGCAAGTAAAGAGCTGCAAAGGAACCCTGAGGGAGGGAGGAGAGTTTCTGGAGGCTGAGAATCCGCCTCCCATCCACTGTGGGCCAACACCAGCGCTAAGATGAGGCCGAGCAGAGGCTGCAGATGGCGGAGCTCGCCCAAGGCTAAAGTGCAAGGAACATAAAGTTTTGTCCTCACGAAACAAACATTGACATTGAATGTTATGAAAATATAAATGCATGCCTTTCTCACTTATGAATTTTAAGATTTATAAATAATATTAAGGAATTGTTATATGTAATATATATACAAATTAAGGCAGAAACTATGAATTCAGAAAATATGTCAACTTCTCAAGGATTATTTACTCATTAGTCTGTACTTCGTGGGTAACATGCAAAAGGTATTTTTTCCATTGTGGGGAAATATCCAAGGAAAGCAGAACACCTCTATCAACTTTCCCTTTTTGGTATCTATGGGTTAAGCTGTCCCTCAAGTAGTTCTATTGTAAAGAAGAAAGACGGAAAATGTCTTCAGTAATGGCAACATTGTACTTCAAGAAACATTTGAAATAATGGTTTAAGATGCAGAAGTTAGCTTTAGCTGATTGAGCTCCAATAAGTAGTAGATATTCTGATGGATTATCCAGAATATTAGATAGGTAGACTCAACATAAGAAAAAAAATGAGTATTTTTTTTTTACATTTTTATACATTCAGCCACACTAATAAACATAAAACTCAAAGATTCACACTTTATAACTGACTCTGTCATTTCTGTGTCTTTAATGAAAAGTCAAATTCTATGTCAAAATTTCACAATCAATATAATCACATGTAAATATAAAATATTTTTCTAATGTAAGAGATTCTTACTAAGTGTTAAGAAGACAGAACATTTAAAACTGAACTGGAGGCATACGATATGTTAAATATTTACTGAAAATCAGTGAGAATGATTTTCAGCATCAAATTATCTTGCATTTTATTTAAATGCTGCAGGTTTACACATTTTCTAGTGAGTTTTTGGTTATTCATATATTATTCTACTAGGAAAAATGGAGTCAAAACAAGTTTTTAAAAGGTGATTTTTAAAATAAAAAAGTTCCCCTGGATTGGAGAAGAACACTTGCATAGTTGTAAGTTCAGCAGTCGCTGGGGATCAAATGGCAAATCCAAAAGGCAGCTGCACAGCACAGGGGAGCAGTTTTGTTCTCCACAATTACCTTGATTGTAGATAATCTGATTTGGACCTCTGTATATGTGTGTTTGTGTGTGTGTGTGTATCTCATCTTATCTAAGGGTGATGCCTTTGGTGGCTGAACTAGGTCAAAATACAAAAGACAAAATAGCTAATAAATAAGAAACATTATCAAGATTTTAAATCCACAATTGTACTCTATTTCCCCAAACCCAGAGCTTTGATGAAAATTGTTTATTGCATGGCTAAGTTCTTATCTGGAAGACATCTTCTGGGCTTTGAAGATTTTACCATAGTCTTAGAAATAAAAAATTGAGCAAATTGCAGTGCTTTTCTGTAATTTTGTAAAGCAGGGTGTTTCAAGATAAATTATACCAGTGGACTGTATCTGTCTTGTACCACAAAACGCATGTAAAATACCTGTAATTTAGTCATTTCAAGGCATGCATGAAAAAGGTAATAAACACAAACACAGACATCCTAGTTTGCAGACATGCAGACTTCACAAGTTAGAAAGATCTCAGGCTTACTAAATATCAAAGATGAAATCTGTATTGCACACCAAACTACCGAAAATTGCCTTCAAATTTAAGGTGCAATTTATTTCAAATGGTGTAAAGTTGTAGCTGGAAGCATTGAAGCAGACAGAGCTACACCCAGATTTATTATTTCACATTTACAATAAGAACCCACATACACGTACATGCAAATAATGTACATCCCAAATTAGGTTCTTTGCTACTTATTTTTTAATGGCTTGGCAGTTTTCATATTTCACTTATGTCAGAAACCTATATTTTAAAGCATATTTTGGCCTTCAAAACTTTCTGATGTCCAGTTTTTCTCAAGATTTTTGGAGTGATTAGACATTTTTACTTAGAATTAAATTTTGCTCATGACGTTAAATTATAAGAACTTCTTGCTCCTTGTAGTAAATTAAATTTGATAATAAATGTTATTTTATCAATAAAAGAACAAATACTTTATCTCTTTCAATTGACTGATAGTGGTGACCCTGGTCTCATTTTCCTAAGAAATACATGCAATTTCAGGCAGAAAGGACATGCAAGAAATGTATAAATGCAGTAAAACTATAACTTCAATATTTGAGTTTCACTTAACTTTCCCATAACAAGATGCTAATGTGAAAGAGATAAAAGCATTGAAGTATTATTATTTTTTTTTAAAGAATACAAATTCTTCCATGCTCACCTGCATCAGATTGTGAGCTAGAGGTTTAGTAGCATAAATATTACTATTTTCCTCACCATTTCAGCAACAGACACATCTAAACAGGTGGAAAATTCCACAACTGCAATATGGACACAGTTTCAATCGGCAACTTAACATGTATAGAACATTGAAATTGACCTCAGGAAAACAAACATTTTGTCCTTTATCTTTGTAAAAGACTTAATTTGGCCTCTCAACTGAACTTTGTAAGTGTGAGAATTCAAAGTTTCAAAGTAATAATAGCGCTTGTCCTACCTCTGCCAATTTAGAGAAAGACGTAAGATAATCAGTAAAACTCATCTTTTGGTAAAAAGTAGAAAGCTAAGAACAGTAACGTATGTACAGTAGTAGAAGAGGTTTTACTTACAAAGTGGCAATGATGGTTGAGGGCATAATTGAGTAGATGTTGAGTACTTCTGGTTAAAGTCAATTTTACAGAGTGCTTTCTGACATTTTGTGTTCCTCTTGTGGTCTTGGTTACTTCAAAGGCTCTACCTTTTCTTAACTGCCTTTTGTTTATTGCCGTGGTTCTTAGGGTAGCCTCAGGAAGCTTCTCTTATACTTCTATAAGGCCAACTTCATGGGTTGATGACCTGTGATGTTCAACAAAGCCCACTATTCAGAAGGGCGTTTTGCTTGGTTTAATGTTGAAATTCTTGTTAAGATAATCTTTGAACTTGTGTCTGTAAGTGAAATCCAATGAAACAATGCAACATGCAGATGAGCAGAAGAGATGCTAACATTGCACAGGCTGCCACAGTTTCTGTTGTGCCACTTGCATAGAGCTTTTGTGATGCCCAAGAGCACAGAATTCCAGTGGATCCACAATGGTGGGAGTTCAGCCAGGCTCAAAGTACAAGGTAAGCATGTTACACTTCCACTGAGGGGGTACACTGGTGGGACAGTGGGGACACTGACAAGAAGCCACACTTTCCATTATCTGAGCCAGAACAGAAAGAAGGCAATGGCTTTCTACAAAACTCAAATGATGGTCTGGCCCAGTGGTGTAGTGGTTACGTTCAGCATGTTCTGCTTCAGTGGCCCGGGTTTGCGAGTTCAGGTCCTGGGTGCAGATCTACACTGCTCATCAAGCCACAGTGTGGTGGTGACCCATGTACAAAATAGAGGAAGATTAGCATGGATGTTAGCTCAGGCCCAATTTCCTCACCAAAAAGAAATCTCACATGACCAAGGAATCTCATCATACACTTTTAATTGTGTTACTTCCCTGTATTGGCCAACCATGTAAATTGACAACGATGACATGGAAGGAAAGGAAAAGATAGTGCAACCCATAGTTCCTTTCCCTTTCAGCTCTTCCTTACTCACTGAAGGTGTGTGTGTCAAGTGAAATAAAACCAGTTGATATAGTTTTGTGCAACCTTTTCATTGTTCTGGTAAGAATGAAATATGTATGCAAGCATGAACTAAGGAGTACAACTTGTGTAATTTCAGTGATTCTCTATATGGGTTAACTGCTCTTATCTTTGTAGTTAGAACTGGCTTTACACAGTATAAAGATGTTGGTAAAGTCCATGCTAATAATTTAACTTTTAATTTTTCTTTACTTATAATAGCACTAAATAGCAAAATACACTATTACAAGTTGAGAGCTGTTCTGTGGAAGAAAGAAGAGGATCTATATTTCAGTACCTTCAATAGTAGTTTTTTCCTGTTTTTTTGAACAAGTCATTTTTATTTTTCCTTGGGTTGCACAAATTTATGCAGCTGATCCTGTATTTCTAAATATTAGCAAATATGTATTGAGGGTCTACATTGGTGCTAGGCACCAAGGGTGAGCAGTGGGAGGGCAAAGCATTTTACAAACCCTTCCTTTTATCCTCACAACAATCTTGTAATTTGGCTGGTAATATTCCTGTTTACCAGATGAAGAAAATGAGGCCAATGTCAGAAAACAGGTAAAAGACAAAGTCAAGATTTAATCTTAAATCTGTCCAACTTTGTTTCCCATACTCTTTCTACTCTCTACTGTGACCAAATAATTAACTTTCCAAAATGGGACATTTTTGACAACGAAATGGGAGGATATTAATAAAATACTCAGGACTGCTGACATATGCTGACTGCACGAAGCGAACCAGGATGTGTGATCACTCTAGCTATAAAATTCTTCCTTACACATAGATGGCCGTTGACTTATCTTTTATGATTCCCACTATACCTACAGGAAGGCAGGTCCTCTTCAGCACCTGATAGGCACTCCATAAATTATTTGCTGAATAAATAATTCTTTGCTGAGTAAATCCTAAATATCATATGCTTAAGATCTTTCCAAAGGTAAATTAGTCAAGTTCAATAAGTATAGAAGTTGAAAAAATTAGATAGAAAAAATTAAATAGAATTGTAAGATATTTTATTTACTTTATTTACTTTTGTGTCTGAAAAACTTCAGATATTATTTCAGATATTAATAAACCAGATATTGGTATGATATCGGGTTACAAAACAAATGAAAAAATTAAGACTTTTTCTAGTCTTCAGGTGTTCAAAAGTTTTAGAGAATATCATTACTTAAAAAGGTTGCCATAGAATTTTTTTCTCTGGAGGATTCAACAGTTGTTTGATACTATGCCAGTATAGTACAGCCAAGAACAAATTGGTAAATTAGTTGGAGAATATAATCCACCACCCAATCTCCACTGGACTGAGAAAAAAACCCTTTAGAGTATTCATGATGCTTGAATTGTTAAAGAGCAAATCGCTTGCATCCCTTCCCCATTATGAATTTTCTTTTTATTCGATTGTTTCCTACTTTCAGGCAGAAAATGTCTTGTCTTATTCATCAGTGTATCCCACAGAGTCATCAGTGCATGTCTCAGGACCCAGTTAGGACATAGTCAGTATTTATAAATGAAATTAACTATCAAAGGATTTATGAAAGCTATGGATACAATTCCAAGAGTAACTGTTAAGAAGTTTCTCATAAAAATGTAATGGTTTGGGGGGAAGAATTAAGACATTTCCTTGATAATAAAAGATGTGAGGGGCCAGCCCAGTGGCGCAGTGGTTAAGTTTGCATTTTCTGCTTCGGCGGCCCAGGGTTCACTGGTTCAGATCCTGGTTATGGACCTACACACTGCTTGTCAAGCCATGCTGTGGGAGGCATCCCACATGTAAAGTGGAGGAAGATGGGCACAGATGTTAGCTCAGGGCCAGTTTTCCTCAGCAAAAAGAGGAGGATTGGTGACAGATATTAGCTCAGGGCTGCTCTTCCTCAAAGACAAAAAAAAAAAAAAATGTGATTCTCACATTACAGAGGATGTTATATACTCTTCTAGATGGAGCTTATAATGTATTTAAAAATTGATGCATTCTAAGGAAATTTGGACGCTCATAAAAGTTTCTTGAGACTTACAATATTTAAAGCATCCTTCTTCCTTCTCATTCTATTTCTCTCTCTTTTCCCAAAATTATTGAATGAGAAAAATTCCTGTCCTTCACTCTGCTGATTACCATTTCTGGGAGCATTGCCTCTGAATGCAGGACTTAACAGAAATGACATCTCACTGCTGGATGTGCTGATTCACTGGCACTAATATGTCATTTTCAGAAGCATTCCCTCTCACAGATATTTCTGCATGGCAGATTCTTGGGTCGAAGGGTAAAAGCAGGTTACCTGTGGGTAGAAGCAGATAATGGGCATTTTATTACCCAGACATCTCTCTTTTTAAGGCGGCTATTCTCAAGGATTAGGCAGATGACCTCTAGTCATGCTTTTGATTCCGTAAATTGAAATTGGTTGTAATACCATTCCTTGCTCTCATGTGATTATGCATGAAGTTAATGTCATGTGATGTTCCAACTGAGGTGATTTCTTCACCTTTTCTCTGCCTCGCCCCCCACCTGAAGTCCACTGTATTCACTTTCCCATAGGAATTTGCTAAATTCCATTCAACTCCCAAATAATAATTAATGAACACATCTAAGAAAACAGCTATATTTCTTTTTATTTGTTAAATCCAGAATGCTCAGTTTATAATAATATCATTTTTACAATTAAGGACTTGGCTAGGTGCTGAGTGGTACACGTAGTCCCCAGCTGGTAAAGGATAACTAATTATAATAACAAAATTACAGTAGTTATTATTATAACAGCAAACCCTTCTATAGTGCTTACTTCATGCCCTCTATTGTTCTAAGTGTTCAAATATATTAATTCATTTCAGAAGTTTACAGTGTTTAGGGTAAAATAAAACAAGTGCGCAAATAATTAAAAGGCAAAGAATTGTGCATTAATAGATAAAAACATGTACAAAAATGGCCTATGAATTTGGAAGGAGGACCACTGTCTGGCTGCTATAATCAAGAAAGGCTACAAGAAGTGCTTATTGGGTGTCTCTCTGTGCTACCACTGTGAGAAGTATACCAGAAGCCTCCAAGAAGAGTGTGAGGCTCACCTAGCCCTCAAGGACGTTCAGGGAACCAGACTCACATGTAACATAATCAGAGAGACCCATAACAAGAAGACAACATATCATTTAAAATTCCTTATATTTTTATGTTTTTGCATTTTTAAATCATTCTCATACACCTTATTCTAAATAAAATAAGGTGAAGTTCCTCATCTCGACCTTTTAAAATAGTCAGGTACGATTATTTTATCTAACAGCAAAAATTCAAACTGCGAAATGAATCTTCCTGATTTATAGCACGTGCCCATTGAAATGGAAGAGCTGAAGCCACTAGTAAATGTAGCCAATACTTATTGAATACTTATTATGTATCATGTGCTTAAATCCAAAACAGCACTGTGATATAGGCACGTGACCGAGAAATGAGGACTTAAAGAAGCTATGCAATCTGTCCAGAGTAGTGTAGCTTTTAGCAGCAAAACCGACATTGAATTCAGGCTGAATTACCTGAGAGGTCTCCCTCATGACCACCCTGTCATTCCCTCTGTGGATGGTGTCTACATGTAAAATGCAGGCATACCACAACGGCCTCACATTCACCCAGTAAAAGTTATAACTCTTTGTTGCTGGGGATAAGACAATCAGAATGGAGGAAAGTCTATAATTCCAAACGGTAAAAAAAAATCTCTGAAATCTTGGTTTTGCTTTCTGACCCCCACCATCTTGCAAGTCCTTTCAGTTTAACTATCCCTTTCTTTCAGAAGTCTTCCCTTATGTAACTATGTCAGTTTTCACTATTATAAACAAAGCAATTGAATTGCTGTCAGGCATTTGACATTCTATATTGCATTTTTTAAATTAAAAAATTGGAGTTTATATCAAATACAAATGAAAAGACTTGCCTAAAGGTCTTCAGCCAATGCAGGTATTAGATTACCTTGATGATGATTCATGAGTGAAGTTTGATAGCAGGTTTTTCTTGCTTAGGGAAATGTGAGAATCACCAGGATTTTGAAGGTCTATCAACAATGGGATTTAAATCCCCAATCTGTTCGGGAAAATATGGTAGACCATAGTAGCAATAACAATATTATATGGGTTATTGAGTAATGACAGGAAAATAAGTAAAATTAATATAATTTTTCCTTGTACAAAAGGAGTACAATAATGATATTTACCTCATAGATTAATCGTGTTTGTATTTTTATTAGTGAGATAGTTTGATTAAAGTAGTTTGGTACAGTCAATGCCTCATACAAAGCATATGAAGCATGGTATTCTTATTATACTACTATTCCTATAGTAAAGTTTTATGCTTCTATATAAATGTGGTCTCTTCTATGACAAACTTAGCAGTTAATACTGCCCAGAGATGATAAGGTCCTAATAATATCTTAATAAATAAAAATCTCATGGAAGTGGAGACTTATTTGCAATGTACTAATTTACAATAAGAAACATAAGTGTCATGCCAACTACACTGTCTTCTGCAAATCAGAGAACCTCCACTCACAGTCAAGCTGCTCCTTCTTCTCTTTCTGCTTCTTCAACCCTGCTCCTCCTCTTCTTCCTTGCCCTCCTTCTCCTCTTTTCCCTTCTCCTCTCCTTCAGGATGGAGTTGATTTCCTCCCAGATACGAATGGGGAAAGTGTGCAATTCATCTTGCTGGTTTCTATCATTGTGCAATCCAGCAAAAACAGACGTTGGGGAATTTGAACTCTTAGAGCAGCAAACATATCTGAAGCTGGGTTTAATATTTCCAAAACTCACTAAAGCTGACTATTCTACAAGGAAAGATAAAAAGAATGAAATGGGATCCTTTGATCATGGATGAAGTTGGCTACTAATCATCCCTCTTTTTACAACTGAATAAAGCAGGGACCTCTTCATTCTAACCCACAAGATTCCTAAGAAGTCCCAGTTTGTCACTCGATCATTCTTACTTATCTGAGGATTCTGTGAAAGATTAAGATATTAGCATCCCATTAGCTGAAACAATTCCTTTATGATCTATATTGTCCCTCCATAGAAACAAACAAATCGGTGTGAATCTCCAACTCAAATTGGTTCTGAGCTTATCTTCTGTTTGACTTTGAGAAACAGCATTTATTCCTGCCTATTCCAACCTTGATTGCTGATTCTATATAAGGAGAGTGAGTTGGGTCTGAATTCATTTTGGGGCCCTGAGTATTTGGACATTGCAAGTCCATGATTTCTTCTGATATCTCACTCTCTGAGTGTCTCCACGAGGGCATCTTTCTTTTCCTCCTCTCTAACTGACTTCAGTAATATTTGAAATATGTGTCCCCTCTGCTGCTGGAGACTTCTTAGCCTCATAAAAAAATTACTGGCTATCCAGCTCTTACTTGTCTGAATCTTTTTGTTGTTGTTATTGTTGTTGTTATTTTGCTTTTGTTGTAGTTCTCAAAACAGTGTCCCATCATTATAGCTGACCTGCTACAAAATCCTTGAAGCATGAAGCCCATAGAACAATATTTTTCATCATGAAATGCAGTTGTGAAGACGATATAAGGATGCCAGAAACATTCCACCATGAAGCACACTCTTTCTGGGTGGTCAAACTGTCCATCAAAGAAACAGAAGTCCTTGGGAATTTGAGTAAATAATATATATCCTATTGCTAGAAATACAGAGTTTCACTTATTCTTTCACATATTCTGAGACCTCCTTCTTTAAGCATTTCAATAGTATTTTCCAACCGATACAAAGTTTTTTCTTTTCATCCATGAAAGTGTTCTTTATGAATTTTAGTAGGTCTTGTAACAAGGTACAATGTGACTTTACCTATAGGTAGGTGTAAAAGTTGCACAATCTATTGTTTCCTGGTGACAATCTATTTTCCAGCAGTTCTACAATTATCCAGGAAAGATGAGTAAAATGCCTTAAAGTAGACTGAGCATGACTATTACCTGTTTACTTTTCTTAAGAAAGTGGGAGACAAAGGAGGTGAGGTAAAATTAACTGCTAATTTAAAATTTTATAAGAAATTAACATGTTTTCCCAATTATGTGAATTCATATAACTCTGCATAAATTTAATACTTCACATAGCATAGTCTATTTTGAACAGAGCATTTTCCCCAAAATATAATTTTGAACACAAAGAAGTCTCCACAGTTTATTTCTGACTTTGAAACGCTATTATAAGAGCCATAATGCTTGTATTTCCCCAACTGCATCTCTGTTGCACCATAAACTTAGCATTCATTTGATCATGTGAGAGTGTGCTCTTGGTTTGTTCACGGGGTAAGAAAATTTTCTACAGATCAATTGAATGTTATGTATTAGATGCAAAATTCTGAATAGTGACTTGTAAAATGTACCCTACACAAAAGCAGACCATCTCATATACTATGCAAATATGGGTTGTATTAAAAATGCACAAGTTTATTATTTAAAAGTATTTAAAATAATTTTAGAATTTCCACTTGTGGGAATGGTGAATTGGCTTATATCAGACCAACCCTCCTATTGATAACAATTATGAAGTCTGGACAAATATTTCTGAAAAAATAAATCTCTCTTTGGGGCCCACCCCAGGGGCTGATAGCTAAGTTTGGCACACTCCACTTTGGCAGCCTGGGTTCAGTTCCCAGGTGTGTATATACAACACTCATTGGCAGCCCTGTTGTGGCAGTAACCCACATACAAAGTAGAGGAAGATTGGTACAGATGTTAGCTCAGGGTGAATCTTCCTCAGAAAAAAAAATCTCTCTTTTAAGGTGCTAGAGAGCAACCAATGGAAGACAGAAACAAGAAAGAACAAAGTCTTTGAAAGAAGATGAACATGCTGAGTAAATTCCACATTTATTTAGCTTCTCTAGCACAGGCATTGTCAGTTGTTTCCTTACATGGAGAATTAAACTCAAACAGAAATAGGTTTTTTATGAGATAAAGAGTCATAAGTCAGAATTTTGGACTTCTAGAGCTAATAAAATTAGGGTAGGAATCCTGAAAAGGAAAAATATACAGAGAAAGAAGGTACTCAAACATATAAACAAACACTTGCAAATTATTTGGCTCCTGAATCATACAGATATAGAGTGAGTTTCACAGGTGAAAGCAACAGTGAGAAAGACGACAGACCGAACACAAATTTGAAGAACTGCCCAGTGCTTGGGAATATGAGTTTGGGTTTCAGATTATGTCAAGATAGATAGCCTTGCTAAATATCTGAGCTTACCCACTGAAATTCCAGAAGCATAATATTTTATGATTAAGAACCTTAATTCCCAGTGTTAAGAGAAAATACCAAGAGATGCCCTGAAGACACCAAACCTTCTAAAAGATCAAAGTGACCAACAGTAATTTAATTGCTAGTAGAATAAAACTCAATCCTATTCAGTATATAATCAAATGTCCCGTATAAAATAATAATAATTATATGTCTATTTCTATACTTATCATGTAAGGAAGCCCCAAAGTATGGCCCATGATGAAGAGAAAAATTAGTCAATAGAAATAGGTCTAGAGATGACATGTTGGAATTAGTAGAAAAGGACTTAAAATAACCATTATAGATATGTTAAAGAATCTACAGAAAACAATTAATATAAATGGTGAAGAGATGGGAAAATTCAGACTACATAAAAACACTTTAATAATAAAGCCAGAGGAAAAATTCAAGACCTGAACGATATAATATCTGAAATCAAAATTCATTGAGTGTAATTAGCACAAGATTGGACAACATAGAAAAAAAGGATAAGAATTGAAAGAGATCTCAAAAAGATTATCCAGACTAAAGCAAATGAAGAAAAAAATCATTTTTTTTTCCAAACCTGTGGGACACCATTAAGTGACCTAATCCGTGTTTTATTTGGAGTTCTAGGAGGAACAGAAAGAAAGAATCAGAAAAAACTATTTGAAGAAATATTAGCCAAAACTTTCCCAAATATAAAAATATCCACCCATAAATTCAAGCAGTTCAGCAAATCCCAAGCAAAAGAAATTCAAGAGAAAATACACATAGATACATCACAGTCAAGTAGCTAAAAAGACAGAAGTCAACCAAAAAGTTTTAAAAACACCCAGGGAAAAACAATAAAAATGATAATTGACTTCATGTCAGACACAAAGAAGACTAGAGAAAATAAAATGGCATCTTGACACCTTTAAAATGCTTGGAGGAGAACTAACTTACTAACTGTCAATCCATCGTTCTAGATCCAGACAAAATATTCTTCAAAAATGAAAGTGAAATAAAGATATATTAAGATAAACAAAAGCTGAGAAAATATGCTGCCAGAAGACCCACATAAGAGAAATGCAAAAAGAAAATCTTCAGGCTGAAGAGGAGTGATCCAGTGTTCAAATCCAAAAGAAGACATGAGACGCCCTGGAAATGGTAGACCTATGGGTAAATATAAATTTTTCTTTCTTTTCTTAAATTATCTAAAGATTCATTCGCTGTTTAAAATAAAGATAAAAATGGATTGTGGGGTTTATAAAATGTATGGACATATAGCATAAAGTTTGGGAGAGAGTATAAAATGAATTATGGTTTTATGGTGGCATAAAATGAATTTATAGTAGACTGTGCTGAGTGGAGGATATATAATATAATCACTAGAGCAAGCATTAAAAATGCAAAAAAGTCAGCTAAAAATCTATTAAAAGTGATAGAATGAACTAGTAAAATAGTTAACCCAAAAGAAAATAGAGAAGAAAGAGAAACAAACTCACAAAAATAGAGACAAAAAACAAACAGCAAAGTAGTAAGCTTAAACTCAACCATATCAAATAAGCACATTAAACACAACAGGATGAAATATTCCAGTGAAAAAGCAGAGGATGTAAAAGTAAACCAAAAGAAATATTAAGCATACAAACACTGTGTGGACACAAAACATCAAAGAAAGTAGACTTTACCAGAGGTAGTGTCATTTCATAATGATAGAAAGACCATGAGCTCATCAAAAAACAAAATAATCTGGGGCTGGCCCCGTGGCTGAGTGGTTAAGTCCGCGCGCTCCGCTGCAGGTGGCCCAGTGTTTCGTTGGTTCGAATCCTGGGCGCGGACATGGCACTGCTCATCAAACCACGCTGAGGCAGCATCCCACATGCCACAACTAGAAGGACCCACAATGAAGAATATACAACTATGTACCGGGGGGCTTTGGGGAGAAAAAGGAAAAAATAAAATCTTTAAAAAAAAAAACAAAATAATCCTACATGAGCATGTACCAAATGATAGAGCTTCAAAAATATTTAAAGCACCTTGAGAGGATGAAAGGTATAGACAAATCTACAATTATGGTCAAGACATTAACACTCTTTTTCCAGCAATTGGTGAAACAACAAATAATAAGTAAATACATAGAAAAGTTAAACAATATTCTCCAACAACTTGACATAATTAGCACAATTACTATTTATAGAGCACTCTACCCAATATCATCAGAATATTCATTCATCAAGATAGACCACACACTGGGGCCGTCCCCGTGGCTGAGTGGTTAAGTTTGCATGCTCTGCTGCAGGCAGCCCAGTGTTTTGTTGGTTCGAATCCTGGGTGCGGACATGGTACTGCCTGTCTAAGCCACTCTGAGGCAGCGTCCCACATGCCACAACTAGAAGGACCCACAACTAAGAATATACAACTATGTACTGGGGGGGCTTTGGGGAGAAAAAGGAAAAAAATAAAATCTTAAAAAAAAAAAGACCACATACTGTGCCTTTATAGTATGTAGGTAGGTAGATAAATAGATGTAGATATAGGTATAGATAAAGCATATATTCATATACATATATAAGTGAATATATATGTATATATCATATATAGATATTTTTATACATGAGTGTATATACAGCATACTGAAGCATATGGACAGATATATATATATATATACACTATATGGACAGATATGTATATATATACACTATGCCGGATATATAGTATAATATATATATGTCTATAAGTATATATGTAATGAATATGCATACATATGCATACTTATCTGTATGTATATTTACTTGTTTTATCTTATTTGAGGATTTTTATATTAACTGTTAAATTAAAATAAACTTAGTCACAGTATGGTGGTTAATCATTTTGGTGTTCATAAAGTCTTATCTTCGTCTTCAAAAAAACTAAGTATGTTATATGTATGTGTACATATATGTATACATATATATCTATATATATCTATGCACATCTATCTATCTAATTATTATTCTTTATTACAATAGAGAGAGGAGAGATTTTCTAAGACTACAATGGAATTTAACTAGAAAACTATACCTAAAACACCTGGGAAACCTCAAATATTTGAAAAACAAACAACGTATTTCCATATAACACATATGAAAGGCCAGAATTCATAAAGGCAATTAGACAACATTTCAAAATGAAAGATAATGAAATTCCAACATTTATAAATTTCTGTGATGCACCAAACATTTTTCTTAGAGAGAATCTTGTTTATTTAAACGCTTTTACTAGAAAGGAAGAAAGAGGGGCCGCCTGGTGGCGCAGAGGTTAAGTTCGCACGTTCTGCTTCTTGGTGGCCGGGGTTCACTGGTTCAGATCCCGGGTGCGGACATGGCACTGCTTGGTACACCATGCTGTGGTAGGCGTCCCACATAGAAAGTAGAGAAAGATAGGCAGGGATGTTAGCTCAGGGCCAGGCTTCCTCAGAGAAAAAGAGGAGGACTGGCAGTAGTTAGCTCAGGGCTAATCTTCCTCAAAAAAAAAAAAAAAGAAAAGAAAGGAAGAAAGATTTCAAATAAATTATGTGACCATTCACCTTGGAGACCAAAAAATAAATAAAAGAAATGCAAATTTAAAACAGTAGGTTGAAGAAAGCAAATAATAAGGGCAGGATTATAAATTCTTAAAACATGAAACAAAAAACTATGGATAAAATCAATGAGCTATATGTTGATTCTTAGTAGATTAACAAAATTGATAACTCCTTAGTTGGACTGATAAAAAAACAAAGAAAGAAAATACACAGTACCATATCAGGAATAGAAGAAAAAATAACACTAACGATTTTAATGATATTAAATAGGGGAATATAATAAACAGCATTATACCAATAATTTGACAACAGATGAAATGGACAAATTTCTTGAAAGACTAAAATTATCAAAACTCACATGAGATGAAATACAAACTCTTTTTTCAATTATTTTATTGAGTAACCTATAACATTGTGTAAATTCAGGTTTACATTACTATGTATCAGTTTCTGTATAGACTGCATCATGCTCACGACCAATAGTCTAAATTTTATCTATCACCATACATATGTGCCCCTTTACTCTTTTCACCTTCCCCTCGCACCTTTCCCCTCTGGTAACCACTAATTTCCTTATCGATGTAAACACAAAATCTTAATGGTCTTCTATCTACGAATAAAATTGAATTTGTAATTAAAATCCTACCAATCAAAAATCTTTAGCCCCAGATTATTTGACTGGGGATGTTTCTTAAATATTTATGAAGGAAATAATGCCAATCTTACACAAACTCTTTTAGAAAATAATAGAAAAGAGAACATTCTCTAACTGCTTTATGAGAGCAGCAAAACCTTGATACCAAAACCTGACTGGAAATTGACAAGAAGGGAAAATTACAGATAATATCCTTCATGAACACAGATACAAAAAATACTTAAAATATTTGCATATCATATCTGGCAATATAAATAAAGGATAATAACTCCTGGCAAGTGAGTTTATTCTATTCTATAAATGCAAGTTTGATTTATCTTGTGAAAAATTAATTAGTAAAAATTAACAAATTAATTGATTACCTGAAAAAAAATGATCATCTCAAAAGATCCCAAAAAAAGTTTGATGGAATTTAACACTTATCCATAATAATAATAATTCCCAGCAAATTAGTAGAAGGGAACTTAAGGTAATAAAGTGCATCTGTAAAAACCTAGAGCTAACCTCATACTGAGATTAGAAAGAAGGTAAGAATGTTTGATCTTATCACTCATCTTCCACACTGTATTGGACATACTGGCCAGATCTGCAAGGCAAGGAAAAGAAAAAGCCTAAAAATAGGAAAGGAGATCGTTAACCTCTTTTCATTAACATAGAAAATGCTAATAAACCTACAAAACAATCAGAACAACAACTACTGAAATTGATAAACTTATTTAGGAAAGTGAAAGGATTGTGGACAGCATAGAATTACTGACTACATTCTACATATTAGCAACATACAATTGAAAGATGAATTTAAAATATCATTACAATAGTATTTACAATACTATTTACAATAGTATCAAAAACATGAAATACTTAAGAGTTGATTTGACAAATTATGTGCAGGACCTCTACAGTGAAAACTATTAAAGATGGGAGGTGCTCATAAAGGAAGGAATGGATAAAGAAGATGTATATATATATATATATATATATACACACACACACACAATGGAATACTATTCAGCCATAAGAAATGATGAAATCTGGCCATTTGGGACAACATGGATAGACTTTGAGGGTATTATGCTGAGTGAAATAAGTTAGAGGGAGAAAGTCAAATACTACATGATCTCATGCATAAGTAGAAGATAAAAACTATGACCAAAAAATGCATAGAAACAGAGATTAGACTGGTGGTTACCAGAGAGGAAGGGGGAAGGAAGCAGGGTGAAAGGGTGATTAGGCACACGTGTGTGGTGATGGAGTGCAGTCTTTGGATGGTGAGCATCATGTAATCTACACGGAAATCAAAATGTATAATGATGTACACCTGCAATTTATATAGTTCTGTATCAATGTTACCGCAAAAAAAAAAGTCCCAAATAAATGGAGAGATATGTAACGCTAACATATTGGGAGATTCAATATTGTTAAGATGTTAATTTTCCTCAAATTGATGTATACATTCAGAATAACCTGAGTCAAAATTCCAGTTGTCTTTTATTTTTGCAGAAGCGGACAAGATAAATTTCTAATTTGTATAGATTTATAGAAAAGCTAAAAGAACCTCTAAGAACCAAAACATATCCTTATAAGGAACAAATTTAGAAGACATACACAATCTGATTTTAGGATTTACTATATCACTACAGTAATCAAAACACCATAGTATTGGCGTAAGGATAGAAAAATAGATCAATGGAAGATAGAGTATCCAGAAATACACCTAAACATATATAATCAACTGATTTTCAAAAAGACATCAAGGTAAATATTCAAAAAGTAGTTTGAGTTGAATCATGGACCTAAACCTAAAAGGAAAAATTTAAAGTTTTTTATATAGAAGAAGATCCTTGCTACATATTGTAGGGAAAAAATATATCAAATGGGACATAAAAAGCAAAAGAAAAAAATAAAGTAGGTAATAAATTGGCCTTACTCAAAATTAAAAATTTCTGTTCACTAACAGACCGTTAAGAAAATGAAAAGTCAAGCCACAAGACTGTGAGAAAATGTACTCAACACATACATCTGACAAAGGTTTGCGTCCAAAATAGATAAATAACTCCTACAAATCTATAACAAAAAGTTAAAATCTCAATATAAAAATGGGCAAAACTTTAAACAGCTACCGTCCAAAATAAGATATAGTAATGACAATTAAACACAGAAAAGAGTGGTGTCATCATCATTTATCATCAGCGAAATGCAAATTAAAATTTTGAGATATCATTATACATCCACTAAAATGGTTAGAATTTAAAGGATTGGCAAATCTAAGCCTTGGCAAGGACGAGGAGGAACTCTGGGTCTTTCATACATAGTTGGTGGTGATGTAAAATGTTTAGCAGTAATGTGAATTACTTGGCGTATCTTTACAAAATTAAATTTAATGCTACTCCATGACGCAGCAATTCCACTCTTAGGTATTTTCCCCAAGAGAAAGGAAAATATAGAGCCACCAAAAGACTTGTATAAGAAAATTTATAGCAGTTTTATTCTATTAGCCCCAAATTGGAAATAGTATATTCATATAATCCAATGTCTATTAGAAAATATGAATTACTGATATAAGCAACAACCTGGATGAGAAAAAAAAAAGGCCAGACACAAAACTGTACCTACTATATAATTCCCTTCATATAAATTTCTGGGAAAGGCAAAACTAAATTATACTTATACAAATCAGAACTCTGGTCAGTTCTGTAGGAGTTGACAGGAATTGGTCATAATGAAAATATCTTGGATGAATGGAGATTTTCTATATCTGGGTTTGGGTAGTAGTTACATGGGTGTATACATTTGTCAAAACTTAAACTGTACTCTTAAAAATCTATGCATTTCTGTGAATTATACCTCAATAGAAAGATTATCGGAAAAATTATCTTTCAAAAAGTTTTACAATTCTATATCCAATTCTCTCGAGGATCCAAAGAATACTATTTTCTGGTGAAAAGAATATCATTGAGGATATTTTTCACCCATCCATATCCCAAAACTCCTCAGAGAACCTGGTTAAAAAAAAACCAGGATCTTCTATTTTCTCAGGTTTTTCTGAGTTAAAATTCCATCATGTACTCACTGTCCCCTTTTTAAAAGTTCTCGTCCCCTATTTCTACTTCTCTCATATTATTTTCAGCCATAAGCAACTCCATAATTTTTCTCACCATAATTAAGATAGCCTTCCTTGACTCTCCATGTTGAACCTCTGGCCTTTAGCACAGCAAAAGCCCATGCCTGTAGTTGTGTCCAAACAACCAAGAATTCCTTCTACACAGAAAAGTGGGCCAAAAGAACGGCTACGGATGATCAATGCGAGTGCAGATACAACAGAATTAAAATGGTGCTTGTGAAATATTTTGTCAGAATAAACGATGTTTAATGAATTTAATGGTTAATGGCATTAGGCTCAGAGCACCCATGGGAAGAGTTAAGACTGAAAAGATTCCACGTCGGTAGGCAAATCTTTCTTAAGGGTTGTCGTAGATAAGGCTTGCATGGTCACCGCCAATGTTTTTTTGAATGACTCTCATTTTCCTAAATGCTGTGGCTGAAATACCAGTCTGAGGATTGATATTTTCTTTTTGATGTGTTTTTAGTCATGTCCTGAGTGTTTATTTTGTGTAATTTTTCCAGGTCCATCACTAGTCTATTTGGTGCCTTTGAGAAAAGAACATGGCTTCCCTCTGGTAGATGCAGACTGCAGGCGCTTGGTTTGGTGAACAGTGACATTGCAATGTGTGGGAATGTTTCCCTTTCTTCTTGGTAGGTGTAGACCTGTACCAGGACGCAAGGTGTGACATGTGGATTACGGACTAAATTTTATCCCCACATGTCCTTTCATCGAGGTCCCTTGTGTAGTACACAAACTGCACAAAGATTCCTGGCAGCTCTTCCTTTTCTCTTTGAGTAATATGTCTTTTTCCTTCTATCCTAATACTTATGCACTACAGTTCTTTATATCCTCTGCATCAATTTCAGTGCTGGCTTGAAAATAAGAGAATCTAGCTCAAGCTGGTTATTTCTATTTGTTCAAAGTAGGTGCTACAATGCTGGTTAAAAACAGGCTTATGTATGTATCCTTTCTTCTAATTAATTTCCTTAGGACTAAATGAAATTCATGTCTAGGTAACAAATGGATCTTTCCCTTCACTGATTTAGAGTAGTTGCACTTTAAGAATGAGAAATCCAACTTTCTCCCTTTCTCTGAGGATTTAGTAAGACTTTCAATTCTCTCATACATCACCTATTCCAAAGACAACATTGTCTAATTTAACGCAACATGTCTTGATTCTAAATACTATTGGAAATAAGGATTATGATTTAATTAGATCTAACTTCATTTTGCACTTGATATGATTTTTCTATGTAAATATTTTAGTCTTTCTCTTCTATCTTAAAAGACTATGAACTTCCTCTTTGCCAGAACTAAGTGTTTCCTAACTATACCTAACTTTATTTTAAAAAGTCAAAATCTCAAGAAGTTCAGTGTCATTCAAGTCAAAGATGGAGGGCTAGGAGATGCCCAGGCTGCTTGTGTGGGTTCCTACAGATCAGGCCTGCTGGTCTTCAGATGTGTGGCAGGGCGTGTATCTGTAGACTCTGCTGCTGGGACGGAATCAAGCAGCAAGGTCTTAGACATAGAACAGGAAGTAGGTCTCTATTCTGTTTCTGCTCCTGCTGCAGTGGACCAGGGCTGTCACTGGCCCGGATTTGGGGCAAGGGATGGGTTTCTGCCCTGGCTCTTCTGCTGCTGCTGCTGCTGTGGTCTACTGGACCCTCTGTGCCCAGGGTAGGGATCACAGAGTGGGTCTCCTAGCTAGGTCTCTGCTGGCCTGTATCTATACTGGTCCTTTGACCGAAGAGAGAAGGATTTTTTGTTTATTTCTTATTTTTAATCTACACCTATTGGTCCAGATTACAGGCCTATCTGGTGCTCAGTTGGGGATCTACGGGAGATAAAAAGAAAACCAAGGGAACTCAGGGCTGTGAGTCTCCCTTTTTCCTTGTACCTTTCAGAATTCTGAGTCCATTTATGATTGTCTGTTGAATTACTTCCACGACATTTAGATTTATTTAGAGGAGAAGAGCCAGGAGAAGTGAGTCACTGCTGTCTTTTAACAAGTTTTTAAATAAGAATCAGGTTTCAGTACATTGTCGAGCATTTCCAGGGACTCCAGGGTCTTCCACCCTGGCCATTCCTCATTGCCCATATTTTATCAGTGATTTATTTTCAAGTTATTTCTTCTGAATTTTTTTATTAAAATATTCAAAACCCTTTTATCTAATTACAGAATATTTTGCTAGCATAATTTTATCCTTTTCTGCTGCAGCTGTCCATATTTAGACTAATATTTATGCAAGATATATTTCATTATCCCATTTAAGTAAACATTGTGATAATTATGTGACTTGTAATTAAATGTCTTCTTAACTAAGCCCTAGCAGTTATAATAAATTCAGCTAAGTGATTGACTCTGGGATGGGTAAATATGTAGAAGAAGACCATTTGACTTTGTTTATTAATACATCAGATAAGCTACCTTTTGACATCCTAACAGAGACAATATTTCTCTTTTGCTTTAAAAATGAATCATTTAGCCTCCTACAGCATAAAAACTTACATTGACTCTGAGCTGATGTAGGTAGCAAAAGATGAAAATATTTGCTTTGTAAATTTGACCAAGTATGGGGACAAGTTTTACTTGTCTGCTTTATTAACTATAAGTGCACAGAATCCTTTAAAGAAGAGATTCTCTTTTGAGTTTTTGATCACGATTGATCTTCCTCTTTACAGCCTAACCAGACACAGGATTGCTCAGAAAGTACCTGCAGTAGTCTGAGTTATGGTCTCCCAATGATGTCCATGCCCTAATCTTGGATGCAGTGAATGTTACTTTACAGAGTAAAAGAGATTTTCAGATGTGAATAATTGAAGAAGCTTGAGGAGATTATCTCAGGAGGAACTGTGTAATCATGAGTCAGAGGAGAGAGGCAGGAGGGTCAGAGAGAAAAAGAGCAATTGAAAGATGTTATACTGCTTGCTTGGAAGGTGAAAGATGGGGCTAGAAGCCAAGTAATATAGGCAGCCTTTAGAAACTGGAAAAAGCAAAGAAACAAACTCTCCTAGAACCTTCAGAAAGGAATGTAGCCTTGCTGACCCATTTCAGACTTCTGACGTTCAGAACTATAAGTAACACGTGTGTTGTTTTAAACCACTCTCTGCATTAATTTGTTACAGCAGCAGTCTGAAACTAATACAGAGCAGCCAGGGGTATTTGCCATTAATAAAGGTTTGACCCAGTCATTACACTTCCAGTAATTAATATATGTTCATTTATTTATATGTACATTTGTATATACCACATTTGCACATATTTATATATGTGGGTTAACATTTTTAATTTTTATACTTTTCTATAGACTTCAGTATTTTTTACTTTGAGCATATGTTATTTTATAAATAGAAAAAAGTTTTATTTAACATATAAAATTGAGAGAACATTTCAGGCTTGTGGGCATATATCAGTTGGGGAAACATGAAATAAGGAATTTTAATGGTATTTAAATACACTCATTTCTGTTTGGAAAGGGCGACCCTAATATCGGGAAGCACTTAAAAAAGTCACAGTAAGGGAAATTAAACATTGTCTTCTCTTTGACTGGAATTCTGAGGTAATACCCTAGTAGAACAATTTTTTTACCTCTACCAACTTCGTAGCAGCACTGTTGCAAACGCAAGTGTTAGGACACGATCCAAATAGCCATCAACAGAAGAATAAATATATCAACTCTGGCATGGATTACTGTGCAGCAGCAAAAAATAAATTCACTTCAGCCAAACACAACCAGAACATGATGAAAAGTGAAAAGGGCAAGTCAGGAATTTCATATGATTCCATTGATATAATGTTCAATATATAGACAACTAAATATGTTCTTTAGAATATCACTATTGTGGTTAAAAATATTCAGAAAAGTCAGGGAATGATAAACAAAAGATTTAATATAGTTGTTAACAGGAGAGAACAGGAGAAGAAACTAGATCAAGGATATGGGAAGTGTACACAAGGGACTTCACATGTCAAGTTAATTTTCTCCCTTAAATTGATGTGTTTTACTGTATTGTTAGTCTTTACACATATTTCAGAAACAATTTGTGTGTGTGTGTGTGTGTGTGTGTGAGGAAGATTGTCACTGAGCTAACATCTGTGCCAATCTTCCTCTGCTTTATGTGGGATGCTGCCACAGCATGGCTAGACAAGCAATGCTAGGTCTGCGCCTGGGATCTGAACCTGGGATCTGAACCCTGGGCCAGTGATGTGGAGTGCGTGAAAACTCAACCTCCATGCCATGGGGCTGGCCCCTATGAACAATTTTTATCTACTCAATATTTAATAAACTATTTGTATAAAACCCTGACTTAATTAAAACTACAGGATCTGTGGACATGAGCTGGTTTGGGGTGCAATGTAGTAATCCCTAAACATTTTTTAAAAAATTTTGATCCAAGAAGTTTTCTATTGGTATTGTTTTGTTTTTAGAAGAAGGTAATGTTCAAAAAATCTTGAAGAATTTGTGAGTAATTTCTTTTAATGTTTCAATTGTGACTTTGGCATTCAAGTTCTACTATATAGTGGTACAATGGCATAAACATCATGTTTCCTCTTCAAAATTTATCAATATTTTTCTTTTAGGTTAATATATGGTCAATTGTTCACGTACTTTTCCATGAGGCTGTTATATTTAGGGTACAATGTATATTTTATATAGTTGTTAAACCAAACTTAATTATATTTTCAGATGATCTGCATCCATATTTAATTTTGAAAATCAGTTAAGACTGAGTGAAATGTCCTAAAACTTCTACATATATGATTTTTTTAGTTTCTTTTAATTTCTAACACTTGTAGATATTTCAATATTTTGTTAATTTATTCATGAAAATTCATGACTACTATGGCATCTTCTTGTATTTGTCTTTTGTCCATTATTATGTTTAGTATTTGGTCTTAATTATAAGATAACTGTTGGTTTTAACCACCAATTGTGCTTTCTTTAATTATTTTTGTGTTTGCCCATATTTTCTTCCTCTAGCATTTATCAATCACTTTAGTTTGATCTCAAATTGACAGTTTTATTTGGAGAATAAATTATAAATTAGAGTCTATGCCTTTTATCAATGTGTTACTCAGTATGCACTATATTTGTCAAAAATATTCTTAAGTTTCTGGCATGTGGCTTTTAACTTTCTCTAATATCCACTGTGAGTTTTCTATTTTTACTTTTCCCTAACACTCTTTTTGTCACATCAGTTTGGCTTTGACTGTGGTGAGGTTGAGTGCAGAATTATCTGTAAGTCTCAATAAGTATTAATTTAATTGATGAAAGCCCAATAAACGGCAAGACTTGCATTTGGTATCCACTTCATTTGCTGGACACTGTGTGCAATCGGGAGCAACGAATCTTGCCACATCTGCCTGGCAGTAGACATATAAGTGTTATCTTAACTAAGAAGTCTTTGAAATAAAGTTTAAATATATACTATAAATCAATATTGGACTCAGGACTCGATCATTAGTGGCTATGAAAAGAAATTGTCCTTGTTCACATGGGCAAGAATTATTTATTATTCAACTTCTCAGTTTTCCTGAAGACAACTCTCATCCTTTGTAGAACTCCAGAGGAGCATATTTTTTTTTTTCTCCCCCAAATTTCCCTTTCTTCTTGAGTCTTTCCAAGTCCCGCTCTAACTGTATTCAATTATTCTAATGAAAGCAACAAATTTCATAGTTTTCTCTAATTGCTCTCCTCTACCATGCATGTGCTTATGTTTATGTTTTAGGCCTTCTATTGCTTTAAAATTGGCTTTTTGAATCCATAGTCTGTAAGTATAAGGGCTACATCAAGCCCTCCCTTCAGTCATTTACCAAATTGAGTTTCGGATGGTAGTGATTTTGATGGACTGAGTTAAGTTTAATATCTGGCAATATGAATCAGTTTTAAATTCTATCTTATCTCTATCTTTCACTTTCTCTCTATCTATCTCTATCTCTACCTCTATCTCTATCTCATCTCTTCTCTCTCTCCCTCTCTCCAGATTGACGTTAGATGTTCAAGAAAATATCGTATATGGCTTATTGATATTCATCCAAAAGCGAATCTAAACACTTTAGGAAAGCAAGCCTGCATCTTTGATTGAGATTGCAGCTGTATAAAGGAACAAGAAAGGGAAATGTCCATAACTTTTATGATGTTGCCATCTTCACAGAAATGAGAAATGGCTGCCAGCTCAGCCAGAGAGCATTGCACAAAGCAAATAGAATTTTTTTCTCCTCTAATTTAATATGTAGCCTCTTCCATCTACAAAAACGGTCCTTCTCATGCAGCTGTGAAAGCGGAGCTACTACAGTCACTTATACATTTAGTGTCACTTTCAAATTGAAACTCAAAGGTAGAAAGCAGTTGATTCTATTGTTGTTAAAAGACAAAGTAGCCTAAAATGTAAGGAAAATAAAGAAAGAAAATAAAATATAGCTAAATATAGAGAGCTACTCACTTTTTTTGGAAACAGTAAATTAATGCGTGCTTTCCATATTAAACTTATGCCCTCCCCACCACCCCCCGCAGTGACATCAAACTCTGGCAAAACTAATTTGTTCCACTTGATGTTTACAACTTAAATATTGAATACAAAACATCCACAGCATATTGACAAGCTTGTCCTTTGCTTCTCTGCTGAACAGTGTAGAAAGCCTTTAACTAATCCTTCTCAGCTCAGAAGAACAAACTGCAAGAATCTGTCAATATTTTGTCATTTCAATATTACTACATTCGCCCACAAAAATCCTACAAGGATGGAGATAAAAGCTCTATACAAGGAAAGAGGGCATTTTTTCCTGCCACAAAATATTGATGAAGTGCTTTATTGAGGTGGAGATCTCATTAATTATTTGATTTACAGAAAAAGAAGGCCGAGGGAAATGAGTGCCCTAGCTAATACCATGATGTACCATCTTGAGACGTAAGATCTTTTTAATGTATTCATCAGGGGTGCATCTGAAAGGGGACAGAGTGAGCTGAATGGGTCCATTAATTTAATGGAAGCAAGCTCAAACAAGAGATAAAACATCCCAGCCGGCTTCTTTTCATGCGGCATGAGCGCTGTAATAAACAGGCAGAGAGCCAAACACACCAAAAAGAAAGAAAGGTAGGTGGAGACCCCTGAGACTTCAAGGTCAGGCAGTATCAACAGATGCAGAGGCGAACAAACCCAGTAGAGCCCTCTCTTCAGGCACGGCCACGTCAGTGTTCCCGGGCACTGTCTAGGCTTTATTGTGAAACTCTGAACGACTTTGAGGTTACATGTAAGTAATTTAGACTTCCTAAGGCAAAGTCGCAGTTGTTATTTTTTTTTTCCCCAAACATCTGAGAAATACATTCCGTCTCCTGATCTTGAAAAGAAGAGATGGAAGAGGGGAAATGGACTTCCCCGATCTCAGAAGCAGCTTTAAAGATGTTGCTCTCTTTCAGCTATCTCTTTTTGAAATGCAGCAGTCAGAAAATTCTTTCAGTCCTGAAAAGGTTGGGGCCTCTCAGCGCACTCGACATTTGTATTTCCGTGGTCAGCACGACGGAACGCAGCGCATTCAGTCAGTCCCTGGCTGTGCACGAGAACCCAAAACAACCAAGGAGAGTCCCAATGCAGCATAAAGCCTGTCTATTGCAAACTGTTTCATCGGACAAAAAGCAGTCTAGCGTGTTTAATCTAAATTGTATTACATTCAGATATTCATAAAATCCTTACGGTTTAGAGGTAAAAATCATAATGTATGCATTAAAAATCATTAGTTAATATGAAACTAAATATATAGTTTTGCATAAAAATATTAGAAAACAGCATTAAAAAGTGCTACTAAACTAGTTTTCAATGCATGAAAATAAATGAACAATTTGTAAGAGAAATAAAGTATCTTTTAGTCAAATTAGATTCTACCCAATATTATAATTTTCACGGCAATAAGCATGATGAACGTAAATGCTTTGATGTCTTGGTATTTAAGTTTAAAAGAGGCAACAAAATAGAGGTATTTTTGACAACTATGATAAATTTTCAGACCTATAAATCATGATTAAATTTTGGGTACCAAATTTATAGCTCAGTGTAAACACTACAAATCCTTTGTAGAAAAGTAGTTTTGGGAAAAAAAGACATATACTCTAGCAATTGAAATGAGTTTTTTCATGTTTCTTTTACAGTGTCTTTGAGGCATTTCAATTTTTCTTTCAATTTTTATTATTTTTTATTCAAATGAGGACATTATTTCCTTTCCTGTACATGGAAAACTTTTCTTTCTTGTTTTGAAAGTTATTTCATCAGCAGAACCCAGTTTTTTCAAATAAAATTTCATGTGGATAACCAGTATATAAAATACTTGAAAATAATATATATTATTTAATTATATAGATTTATTTTATAAGTTCAATAATATCACAAGTGATTTCCAATGAGTTAAAATATATTTTGGATCTGAATTTGTAAGTTACTTTACAAATCATCAAAATAAATGGGGGACAATTAAAAAGAAGCTAATAACATGCCTTTTTAGAACCCTTAAGCAGTTAAGAAGAACCCTGTCACAGAGTAACAATGGTGAAACAACACACGTGCAATATATGACCAGAACAAGTGAAACCTCACCTTCCAAATGACACTACTGGCAACCAAGTAGGTTCTTTGCACAGACTCAATCAATGAACAATTCCTGATAGATTTTATACTAACAGTTAATTTGTTTAAATTGGTGGTTCCACTTGAAAGGTTGTTTCCTCTACCTTGCCTTTAGAAACCAGAAATTAAAAATGAGAGAACTTCTGCACATTCATCTAAAAGTTGGCATACATTTAGCATTTGCCTAATATAGCATTAAGAATGAAGTAAGTAAATATAGTCCACAAGTAGCATGGGTTTTAGCTGTCACAAGGCTAAAGTATTCAATTTGATTTTACAAAATGTAGTAATAAATTAGCAGCTTAGCATTGGATCATTAATACAGATCCTATATTATATGAGGCAAAAGGTAAATTGAATCATCTCAGTAAATTTTTTCTCTGTTCATAATTATTTTGTTAAGTAATGTTGTATATGGCTTCTTCCTAGTGGATATTATATTTTTAAATAAATTTAAATATTCAATTTCTCGATGACGTTATAAATATTATTGTCATAAGTATATAAAAATATGACTACTTTAAGACTAGCATCGAAACTATGGATTATTTTCATTATTTGTACAGTTAATCCAGTTTGCTTTGTAATAGTGTGATTGGACCACAGCAATCAGTATTGGCTGAATAAATGGCCAAAATGTAATTTGCTTTGGACTTACTCTCAGGCTATTTAGCAAATCCTTCCTAAATCATCAATGTCATCATCATAATCAGCATCAATAATAGTAGAAGAAAAGAGTAATTTAATTTAATGTCTAAACATGTTGTTATGTTAGCCATTGTACAAAAAAATAACAATGATTAAGAGTATAGAAGAGTATAGGTCTTAGAATCAGTCTGCTGGGTGAAAACCTAGCCAAATTATTTAATTTTTATTTATCTCAGTTTCCTTAAAAGAAAAGGTGACCTCAGCTGATATATTTATAAATAGGGATTATAATATTAGGTACCATGTAGGCTGCTGTAAAGATTAAATGAAGTGAAATATGTCAAACACCCCAAGGAGCATTTAATAAACAGTGTTGTTATCATTATTACATCATAGCTGGTTATACATTCCATCAGAAAAATAAGTGGCCAACATGGGAATACCTAAAAAAACATACTTTTTATTGATAATAACATCGTTTTTTGGAAATAACCTTTGTTCTTCTTCTAAGTTCAACCATTCCTTAAATTTTAATTTGTGATATAAAAAGCTTAAAAACATGTCTATTTAGGAAAATAAGTTGTGTAAAACGTCTTTTTTTTCCCCCAACCAACAGTAATTTTGATTCCTTTTTTTTTACCTTTAACGTGCTACACATTTGCTATTGTTTAATCAAGCATAACTTTATTGAAAATATTTTTAGAGAGTAAGAAAAACTTCTTCCCCTGGATTTCTGTGATGTTTATTTTTTTATTACCACCATGATGATGGTTTCTGTACATGTTGCATTTCTTTCTAGATCAGAAGTTTGTGCTGGACTCTAATTTATACATTGTTTAAAACCTCCTGTCCAATGCTTTGCCCTCCATAGATTCTCACGATTTTTTGTTGTACCCTGGATATCAGCTGAGGTCAACCTTAAATTCTTAAGATTTAAAGGAAATTGTCTTCAGTTTTCTATCTCTTGATTCACGAAAGCCCTTTTCAAGATATCTATGAATTCAAGAGACTTAGACTCTCTGTGTCGCTTCTGGCTCCAGTAATGTGCTCCCTGAACTTTTGATCTCTTTCACGTCTCCTTCGCTTTATCTTTCTTTGTGTGTATGTGTGGGCCCACCTAAGGAATTTAGTTTATTTCCCTTGATTTCCACATAACTTGGCATTCCCTTCCTGCCAGTATACGTAGGGGTCACAAGAGTCTTAATTTTTTGAAGGTTTGAAGCAGCAATGTGTTATTCACAGTTTGTAACTCAGCGTCCTAATGCTAAAAATTCCTTGGTTTCAATTCTGGAAGAATTCTTTTTTTTTTTTTCCTTTGGACACTTTTCTCTATTGGCTCCAGCCTGTGAAAGTGAAATTCTATCACTTCTTGTTCCAACCAGCTTATCCTCATCCTCCAAAAATCATGTAATCTCCTCACTCTCTATTCTTCTAGGACTGACCTTTATGCATGTAAATAATCATGTAAACAATAAATCATGTATTCTAAGTTTGAGCAGGATTAACAAAAGCTTTTTAATTGCTGTCTTTTTGTTTTACTGACCATTTCCATAAATAGCAGAGATTTGTTATATAAATTTTTGCATACTCTAAAGTGAATTATGTCACCTTTTCCTTGGAAGGTAGAAGTTTTTTAAATGTAGCTTTAAATGAACTACCTTCATGATAAACTTGAAAGTATAGAATTGAAATACGTTGATGCATTTTAACATCATCGAGAAAACCTTGTAAAATATGTCTTAAATAGATCCTATACTTGTATTTTACTGAAAGAACAACTGGAGGGTCTTTTACAAGTTCTTGAGATTATAATTTAGATCATTAAATTTTGAATTTGATATAAATTGAAATGATTGAGATTTAAAGGATAGGTGAACTTTGTTTTTCTTCTTATTTTTATAATTGTTAGACTTTTTAAAATTATCAATTTTGCGTGATGCATATTAGTTATGAATCTTATAAAGTGGTAGGTATCATAGGAAATGGTGAATAATAGAGCATGCACCTTCCATCATGGAGGTTACAATATGTTTCAGGTGATGTGACTAATACGTCTGTTATAAAATTGACTTAATATAAAATACATTATGTCTTATGAATGTAATCATGTCCTAAATTGCATGTAGAAATTTCAGGTAAAAAGCCAAAAAAGGCTACTTCAGTGAAGAAAAAGTAGGCTATAGCATAATGAGTAGGATTTGTGGGAGAGCAGTCGACGTGAGTGAATTGATGACTTTGGTATAATTTGGGGACCATGAGGCTAGCTTGAGACAGAAGAAAATGACCTTTCTCTTTTATTCCTATCAGACATTCAGGCTCTGCTTTTTGAAGGGTTTATATACTCAGAGTACATTTATTCTGTACTTTTAGTAAGAATATTTAATACAATTACATTCTTTCTTGTAAACTTTATGTAATTTTATATTTTTAAGTTATGTGAAACTGTCATCACTCTTTCATGGAACGCACACACACTCACATGGTTTCTTGGATTTCCATGACACACTAGTTTGTGGATTTTAAAATTATTTTGTGATGGTAACTCTTTACAGTGATACATGGCCAAATATTTTTATTTGAGTGCCTTTTATTTCTTACCAAGAAATGAATGTACTTGCTTCCAGGGACTTTAATCTACATTTTGAAAGAAATAATATTATACCTAGTCTGAAAAACATTTTATCACAAAAGAAATGTTGTCAATATGGATATTTATCATTAAAGCCTCTGGCCAGTTTTATAGCTGTATCATCACTTTTACAAATAAGAGTGTGTATACGTGGTACAAAAAAGCAGAGTAGTAGAGTGGTTAGGTGCATATACTTTGGAGAAAGCCACCTATTACCTATAGAACATGTTGAGATGAAGATGTCTATTATCAAAGGAATGATTCAAGTAGTCAGTTGGAAGTATTCTCTAGAGCTTAGAGAAAGGTCTGGGCTGGAGATATAAATTTGAGGAGTGCTTTGCGAATAGAAGGCATTTAGAACTGAGAGCTTGGATGAAATCATCAAGGGAGTAAGTACAGAACTGAAGACTGAGCCCTTGGTTGCTCCAACATCAAAAGGGTGGGGGAAATAATAGGAATGAGAAAAATAAGACAGAGAAGTAGGAAGTAGAAGGAAAAGAAAGAGTATGCTCTCCTAGAAATCAAGCGGGGAAAGTATATCAAAGAGGAGGGAGATGTCAACCCACCTAAATATTGTTGATAGGTATAGAAGAAGAATGACCAGAGACCACTAAATTTAACAATGGGAGATTATTGGTCACTTTGGCAAAAGCAATTTTGGTAGAAGGTTATTAGCAAAAATTTGATTTGATTCAGTTCGAGAGTGAGTGGGTGATAGTGTAGATGAATACTTCAAGACAATAGAATTCTCTTTACCAAAGCAAGACAAAACAAATCATAGCAAATAATTATCCTAAGAGTGAAACTCTAAATTACTGAAAAATTTGGAATGAAATAGGGCTGCCTTCTCTCAGCGTTGGTATTTGGTATTATCTTCTAGTTTTAAGAAAGCAATAAGAAAAAAAATGAAATGACTAGAAAAACATTGAGGTAGAAAATAAAAATTAATTTTTTCTGATAACACCACCGTGTACCTGGAAAACCCAAGAGGGTCTAGTGAAAATTTACTAAAATTAATGAAAGAATTAGACAAGTTACTTTGATACAAGATAAGTATAAAAAACAAAAATCTTTTCTACATTCCGGCAATTAAAACTCAAAAATATAAATGGGAAGAATTTTATTCACAGTAATTTAAATAATTATAAAGTATATAGAAATAACCTTAATTCAAAATCACAGTATTTGTAGTAAAGAAAACTTTTAAAAGACGAAAATATATCTAACAAATGGAAAGAGAGGCCCTGTTCTTGGAAGGGAAGCCATCATAAAAATGACAATTCTCCAAATATTTTTATATAAATTCAGTGCAATTTAAATTTGCACCATAATATTTTTAATGGGACAAAGCCTTTTAAAGATCATGTTAAAAATAATTATCTAATAATTTCCAGCGAAATTAAGAGAAAGTGCTGCTGTTGTGTCTTTGCTTTACCAGATAATACGATAAAGCTATTCTAGTGATTCAATTTCATATCGCCATGGCTTCTAGGAAGAGAGGGAGAAGATAGAAACAGATCCCATTATAAGTAAGAATGTAGTGAGCGGTAGAGAAATAAAGCAAGAAAATTTAGTATTTTCCTTTAAAATATATAGATAAAGGAGACTTTAAAAACCAAGTCTGGAATCACTGATGGTATAAAAGATAAAAATAGGTAGAAATATATATATATATGCTAAACATTTTTAAGGGTAAATGGTAGCATTTGTAACATATTGAGAATTTCTGTAATAAACAAATAGCTCTTACAAATTAGAAAGAAAAGACAGAAAATTCAATAAAACGTGAGCAAAGGGAATGAGGAGGAATTTTACCAGAGAGTAAATACAAATAGCCAACAACCATAGGAAAAGCTATTCAAATGCAATAGCTGTCAGGGAAACACAAGTTAGAGAAAGAATGAGATATCAATCTATAGAGAGTTTAGGAAAAATTCAAGACTGTCATTGGTAGAGATGTGAGGAAACTAGGTATTCTCATAAATCGAAGCAAGATGTGTGAATTATTAGAGATCAAAACCAATTTATTAGCATCTATTGCAGTTAATCACATAAATAATTTTTGACCTGTCAATCTTACCCCTGGGAATCTATACCTCAGAAATAAAACTATTAGAACTCAATACATATGCAAGAGTATGTACGGTAACATGATTTGTAGGAGCAAAAGTGGAACACATGAACACAAATGCACATATTAAAAACAAAAATAAAAAGACTTAGGAAATATCCACAACACTCACGCTATGGAATAAAATGCCGCCATTAAAATGAATGAATTGCAAATACGTCACTTAATTTGGAAATTTTTCACTAGATATAGTTCAGTGAGGAAAAAACTCCAGAAAACATGTACATGACAAGGCCCCAATTTGTAAAACAAACTGACAAAAGTGTATGCTGTGTGTGTGTCTTTCTGATTAAATAAACAGAGAAAAATTACAAGGATTGTTAACATGGGACTACAGAAAGGGCAGTGGGGTAAGGTATGGCTGTTATTTCTGTTCTGGAGAAAAAGAATGGAAAAGAGTCACAAGTGCAACAATATATAGATAATATGATCATATTAATTCAGTTTTGTAAAAATTTTCTGCAGGTGTGTAGATAAGAATTTTTTAGAAAGAATAAAATAAATACTCTGTAGCAGATTAATTGATGCAGTTGGAGGCTTAGCCCAGATAGATTTGAAGTATATTTTGCTTCTAATTCTTTAAGAATTTTGTAACTCCCTCCCTTTGTCTCTCTTATGAATCTGCTTGACTGTGAAAAAAAAAAAGTAATATTAAACCTGGTTTTGTGGAATTAATCACCTTGAATTGTCTGATTTAACAATATTATTTTTTCTGACCATTTGTGAAATTCCACATTGGGATTCCTCTGGCTGGGATTCCTTTGGCAGTCTCTTAGCATAACAATTTTCAGAAATCTGGAACATTCACAAGCTGACATATTTTTAACCAGAAGACAGAAGCTATTGTTAATAAATTAGTCGCCTTTCAGGCTTCTGTTACAGATAAACACATGGAAATTGATACTTTAAATTATAAATAGCTTTATAGACAATTTTTCATTTGCTTTCATTTAGAATACCCCCCAAACCTGGGACAGTTGATTAGTTCCAAAACTATATGTCAGGAAACCTGCATTCTAAATCCCCTTCAACTACTAACCAGCTATGAACCTGGATCGTAATTCACCTTCTACTACTAACCAGCTATTTTTGGTCAATTTATTTTTCACATTTTAGGGCAAGATCACTATTATTTAAGCTGCATGTTTTCAGAGTTTTGGAGAATGTGGCATTTTTAAAAAGGAAGCAAAGTCTAATGAAATTAATTATTATTAAAACAACATAATAATTAGTCACTAAAATAAAAATAGAAAACACTTTTTGTGTGTGTATGTCAGGAAGATTGGCCCTGAGCTAACATCTGTTGCCAGTCTTCCTTTTTTTGCTGAGGAAGATTGTCGCTGAGCTAACATCTGTGCCAATCTTCCTCTATTTTTCGTGGGATGCCGCCAAGGCGTGACTTCAGGACCAGTGCTAGGTCCATGCCTGAGATCTGAACCTGCGAACCTGGGGCCGCCGAAGTGAAGCATGAGAACTCAACTGCTGCACTATCGGCCTGGCCCCAGAAAACACATATTTACACAGCAAATTGAGGGATGTTTATTTTCAAGTAGTCAATATTATATTAGCAAAGGTGATGTTCAGAGAAAAAAAACATGATCTACATCAATATTTTATAATATATTTTATGTAAAGCACAATTTCTGTGAAGTGTTAATTAGATATTGTATGGCAGAGAAAAATGGTTTGTAATCAAATATATTTATAGCAAACCCTGGGTAAAGCCAGATTGAATAAGTATCTTTTTTTGTCAGAATTCTTTGAATTTTTATTATGCTGACACGTCTGTAGCTTTCTCCTCTTTCATGACCAACTTTTTTCTTCCAAGAATTTCTAGGTTAAGCAGTTTTTTGGAATGACACATGAGGAAATGTTAAGCAAAATCTCACATTTTCAAAGTAAAAATTAAAGTAAATAGAAACAAGCCAACAAAAAAAATCAAAATAAAAAAAAAGATGGAAACACAATCCCAAACTCTTGTCTTATTTGAGAATAATTATTTCCGCACACCACACATTTTAAAAATATCGGCTTCTTTACCAAAAAATCATTTGAATTGTTTATTTAACCTCTATACAACAGACAGAGGTTAAAAAACGAATAGCAGTAGTTCAACATTTTTTTCTAAATCCCTTCTGTAAAGAAAATCTTTCATATATTAATCTAGATATTTAAAATTCATTACTAATGGTATACATTTTTTTCATCCTGCAATGTTTAGTTTAACAGATGTCATAATTTATGCCTCGTATATATCATAATCCAGGGTTCCACATAAAATTATAATAACGAAGAACCTGAATATTATAAAGGTAATTCAAGATTTAGAAAATTGAATAAAAAACCATTTATGTTATTCTTATGATTTCAAAAATATTCTCGTTGAGTACTATGATTGATTTTTAAGGAAATTAAGACAATATATCCATATTTTAAGTGGAGTTGGGAAAAATGAAACCAGGCTAATTGAGAAATTTAAGTTTATTTTCTACACTCAGAAATATGATATGGATATTATTGGCTTAGAGGAAATGATACAAACACCTGGGACCACAACTTTTCCTTCAAAACACTGCTTTAAAATCATTAAAAAAGAAAAATTAATCATGGAAAAATCCAAAGTACTTCTTCCTTACTTTGCAAAGCTCCTTTCAAAGATAATGGGGTGAAACAAGAATCATAATATTGAAATATAAAATCAAGTGCATGCATGCTGGTAAATTTACCTCTTGGAGATGTAGGTAATCACCTTCTCATTTGGCATTTTCATTTCTGCTTTTCTGTCTTCAATTGTCACTGTGTATTTATATCTTGCACTGTTCTAAAGGCACGGTGGGTGCTCAGAAAGTCATGAATAGGGGTAATAAGAAAACTAATAATATAAAACAGATTTTTCTATATGTTAAGCTGTGAAAAGTAATATTGAGGTTAACCAGAAATCAAATGTATTGGAATTATGAAGCCTTCAGTTTGGAAAGAGAAGAAATAAAACAAGGCTATAGTACTTGAGTTATCTCGTTTAACGCCATTGTGTTGAGAGAGTCAAGGCTGGAGAAAGCTGCTCAAAGGATGATGGTTGAAGCTTGCTTTTTTAACATAGTTGACATTTAAGGCATGGCATTGGGCTCCTTTGTTAGTAGACCAGGTGCTAACAGAAAATCTTGACATATTCATGGTGCATTGTAAAAAATATATATTACACTGTTAGAAATAAACTCTAACAGAACTATGTTCATAGTAGCATGTCTGATGAACATTTCGTTTCCAGCAATGTAAGTATATTGAAAGTAGATGCCAAGACATTTATTTTAAGATTGGTTACTATTAAATGAGCATACCATGTGGCTCATTATAGTCTTTTAAAAGTGACATCAAATTAGTTTTCCAACTGTATTTTTCTCACAAACTATTGATGTAGAGACAGCCTACCTAAAGGTGGCAGAGAAGGCGTCCGCTGATTACAAAAGGGCCTCAGCAAGACAGATGCTCAGTGACTGAGAATGACAAGGATGTGGAAAGGGAAGCTATGAGACATGTTAATAGAAGACCTTTCCATTAAACAGCACTCATCAATTTTCTGTTTTATTTTGTATATTAGTGGCATGTTTACAATTTTTTTGCTCTAACCTGAATATAACCTGGAATTATGGTCTAGAATTTACATTTCTGGATTTCACAAGTAACCATATTCGTGGTCCATCAAAATTTTAATTATTAAAACTTTTATTTCTGGGCGATATTGAGGCATTATTTTGGCCTTACACTAGATTATTTTATTTGGCAGGGGAGGTCTTTTTCGATGGGAGTTGAGCAGGTTCCAGTTCGAGTAAGATGTCTAGCTTGTGCTGTATAAGAAATGTTTATATTAATTTTTAAAGGATAATTTTATGTGGTATTTCATGAAGGAATTAGAGAAATTCTCATGAAGTACTATATGAAATGAGATCCACAAACCAAACTTCTTAGTGTTTATTTATGTTTCAGTATTTCCCTGAACTGACTAAACTTTGTGACTGCTTAATCTTGGGATCTTTCCATCTGGTTTTCTTGATAATCACACTTCTAGCATGAATCTATCATATTCTCATAATGGATGCAACATAATTAATTAAACTAAAGCTTCCTTGAAACACATTTCCCTGAAACTGTACTCCATCTATCCAATGCTACCTGGCTGTTCTGAGATCTGTGTGTTGGCTGGTTATTGACTGGTCCAGGATAACCTTAACTGGAATTACCTAGAAGATCTGGGTGTGTCCCATGTGTATCTCCTCTTCCAACAGGTAACGGGGGCATGTTCTATTACTGTGGTGGAAGGTAAGAGAAAGCAAGCCCAACTGTGCAAGAGTTTCTCAAGAATCTACATTTCCTATCATTCCATTAGCCAAAACAAGTCACAGGATTGAAGCTAGAGTTAAAATACGAGTCATGAGGCCTCCACTCTATTCACAGTGCACAGGGTCCTGCAAAGTCACTTGGAAAATAGATTAGATACAGAAAGAACTGAAGAGCTGGGGCCACTTGTGCAAGTTACTGGTAACTCTTGTAGTTTAATTTATGAGAATGTATAAAAATCAGACAGTAGTGTTAATATTTAATTAATATATGCTGCCTTCTTCCTGGCAGACGGTTCTTCTCAAAGTACAAATGTTTTAAGAAGTACATGCTAAATATGTTTCTCCTTTTAAAAATAGTAAAGTGTTACTGAAGGAAAGAACTCCTGCCTTCGGTTATCCATAATGCCCCTGCCCCTGTTGCTACCACAATGCGTATATTGCCGTAATACCATATTACTATTCTGTCAAACGGTTAAGATAATGACTTTCAAATTTTAAAACTTTAGTTTAATGGAAAATTATAACATGCAAGATGGAGATTAGCAGATGAATATGAAGGAATAGGAAAATCAGCCAATAGTAGTATTATTTTGGCAGTGAACATTAATGTAACAATTTACAGAGTAATTTGCACTCATTACATAGAACATTAGTAAATTTGTGGCAGTGTGAATGATGTCTATTTCTATATATAATTGCAGCACTAAAGCATACTTAAATGGTATTAAATAGCTAGAATTAAAACTATATACGTGTAATCTACCATGGGCTCTTTAGATTCTGCCCAAGGAGGAAAAATAAGTAGCAAATGACTCTGATGCTCTTTAGTCTTCTTTAAATTATAACTCTTTAAGGATCTAAAAACGCAATTTGATAGATTTCATCATTAAAAACAAAACAAGACCAAAAGACAAAGAACAAACAAACAAAAGTTTGTGAAAGACAAGGATAACTACTAAGGTGATTATGGAGAGCTATTTGTAAGAATTCAGATAATAAGGACAAATAAAGCCCAAACCCGTGGAGGAATTTTCTTCCTAATAAAACGACATTTTAAGAAATATACAGGTTTTTATCTTACAAAACATCTCTGGCTCTGATGAGTTAATCTACTAACATTTTCTCTTCCAGGCCTTGGTGGCTCCAGGAAAGTGTTGAGTCTAATTATGTTCTGTGGTTTCAATCCACATTAAAAAAAAACACATCAGTTACATCATCTGTATATTTCTCCTCAAGCCTTAGACAAAGTTCCATCCTAAGAAAAACTTATCCAATAAAGATAAAAACTTCTACTGAAATAGAGCTTATTTATGTATAATAATACCTCAAATATTATGCATAATTTATTTAAATATTTTGTCACTGTCTAGATTAGGGGTATTCTTAGAGGAAGTTCAGTATTTTAAAATGTTTGTTAAATAACAGGTAATTACAATAAAATACTTTTTAGAAGGCAAAATTATGGAAAGAAAAAAAGAATAGTAACATAACAGGCAAAGTAGAAAGGAAAGAGTGATACAGAAAGGAAACTATATTGAAGAAAAGTAACTAGTAAACACATAAAACCATGAGATCATGAAGTACCAATATATGCCACATTATTCTTTGGTACATAGTTATCTCTCATGTTGAGTGTAACAGAATAGGGGAAAATTGCAAGTGCTTAAATAATTATAGAGTAACTAATTCTTTCATCTGTCCAAAACACTCTGGACTAGCAAGAGAAACACACACATGCACACACACGCGTTTGACCAACATGATATTTTTAGAAGGAGTTCATGTAAAGAAAATAACTCATATACGTCTCATGATTTAGCAGTGTATAACAAAGGCAAGGAAGATTTCTTGTTATGCACTTTCTTATTAAAGCAGCTTTTAGAATGTGTCAAATTATTTACCCTGGAAGGGAAATTAACTTACAAAGAAAAAGTATTCTCCCTACAGATAACTCCTTTCAATGCAGCCATTGGTCTGAAATTAGGGAAGATCATGTTTTTTGAGTGTGTTATATAAATTTATATATCTTGTCCTATCAAATCTAAATATACTACGCAAGTGTTTAACTTTAGATGTCTCAGCTCCTCTTTGATTTCACAAAGTAAATATTATCATTTTATGCAAATTGTGGACTCTCAATAAATCCATGATAAATTAATAGAAGAAAGAAAGCAAGGAATAAGCAGGTAAACAAAAAAAATGTTTACACCAATAAAATCTAAACAGTCCTTTGCAAATGTAGTTATGTAAGACAGAGTTAGTAACATAACTTTAAATACGATATTTAAGACCTATTTAACAGTGGAAATTAATATTCAGGAACTAGTACTATCTCTATTTTTATTTCAAGTAACAAAATGGATTACGTAGCAAATTCATAGGAGATAATATTTCCATTGTAATTTATTCTGTTAAAAAATTCATAGTTGTCACGGTACTCAAGGTCTACTTTTTTGTATAAAACTTTTCTTAGTATCTCCTTTATTATTGAAATAGGTTGCTATGGAATCATAGATGTCTGACATTTTATTATCAAAACACATCCTTTGGCATTACAAAGAAAATACATGAAGTTTCAGCAAAAAATTAAAGGTTTAGAGAAAAATAAAAATGTCCTACTAGAGATTATTTACAAGATATCATTTAAAAGTCAATTTGTTCTTAGATTAGAAATGAAAATATTATGGTGTTTGACCCCCAAATGCAAAAATTCTTGATATACAAATGTATATAATATTAAGATAGATAACATTACCCAGACATACACTCAAACGCAGTTGTTTTTCTGTACTTATTTACAAGAAAGATAAGTATCCTACTTTAATTAAGCATTTATGGCAATTTAAAATATTTACAAGCAAATGGCATTGGTCTTACGAAACAAATCATTCTATTTATAGGAAAACAAATAAAAATAGTTAAGAAAAATATCTTATGAGGTAAAAACCTATAACAAATCAAAGAACTGGATAAATGGAAGGTATATTTGACTCAGTTAATTACATCCAGTAAGCTAATATTCATCAAAAACTAGAACATTACGCTTGCCTCAAAATATCCATTTTTAAGCTAAATATACTTTTTTCTGAAATTATTTAGTTGAGATCCCTTGTCTATTTTTTCCTTGCCTTTATTGAGGTATAATTTACCATGAAAAGTTGTACCTATTTAAGATATACAATCAGAAATAGGTATACATTATGAAAAATATGAAATCCTCATGATAGCCAAGCCAATCAACATATCTATCACTTCACACCTTTACCATTTCTTTCTTTTCTTTTTTTGTGAAGAGAACATCCAAGATGTGATCCCTTATCTTAACACAGCACTGCAATTTGTCTATACATTATTTTGAACCTCTCAAAACAATGCACTTTTTTTACTTGTTTTCCCTGTGTTAACATTTTTAATTTGTTTACTAACAGTGCAACTGATAAAAAAATAATTTTACTGAGAGTAAATTTATGGAAATAAAACAATTTTTTATTTTCTGAATTGTTCTAGTTGTAATTTTCAAACAAAATGTCTTTTGTAAGTAGTATAGATACTCTGTTTTTGATATGCCATTCACACTGTAAAGTTTTCTTCTATAAGTGGCAATAAGAATATACCAAGGGTTTTGTAGACAAATCTTTACTCTTAAAACTTCTATGCATACTTCCGGATGATATTTCTTGGAGAAAATGAGCATGGCTTTTCCTTTTGAAATGCTAAAAAAATAAATAAATGAAGGTTTAAATGGGCTGGCCTGGGGGTGTACTGGTTAAGTTCACGTGCTCCCTTTGGCAGCCTGGGGGTTGATGGGTTAGGATACCAGGTGTGACCTACACACTGCTTGTCAAGCCATACTGTGGTGGCATCCCACATACAAAAGAGAGGAAGATTGGCACGGATGTTAAGTCAAGGTCAATCATCCTCACCAGCGCCCCCCCACCCCCAAAAAAAATTTAAGTGTAGCTTTCCACAGGTTTTAAATAATGGAAACATTTCAATAGATGTATTTATTTAATTATTTAATCATTTATTTAGTTTTAATTTGAGGATGATTGGCCCTGAGCTAACATCTGTTGCCAATCTTCCTCTTTTTGCTTGAGGAAGATTGTTGCTGAGCTAACATCTGTGCCAATATTGCTCTGTTTTATGTGGGATGCAGCCACAGCGTGGCTTGACGAGCAGTGCTAGGTCTGCACCCAGGATCAAAACCTGGAAACCCTGTGCTGCCAAAGCAGAGTATGTGAACTTAACCACTATGCCACCAGGCTGGCCCCTCAATAGACATATTTAAATGGTGAAAATAATTTTAAAATAAAATACATATGAATACAAAGTGTTGATTAGGATATGGAGAAATGGTTATGCCCCCAAACTGCAGATGATATAACTACTTCAACAATTATTTGGAAATATTTAGTGAAATTGAAAATGTATAAACTTTATAACTTTCCAATTTTACTTTTAAATATTTATTCTCCCATACATGCTCAAGGAGACATGTACAATGATTAATTGGACTGGCAAATAATCAGAGAACAATCTAGGTATCCCTTAATAGGGTAATGGATAAATTAACTCTCTTATTTTTCTACAATGAACAATCTTGAAAGCAGTGGGAGAAAAATAACACCTTACCTATATGGGAGAAGGAATTCAATTGATACCAAATATTTCAAAAAAAAAAACTGTAAGGGCGAGAAGGAAGTGGTGCATTTTTCAAGTTCTGAAAGGAAAAATCTGTCAACCTAGAATCTTATATCCAATGAAAATTTCTTTCAGGGTAAATCAGAATATTCCTAGAGGAAATAAATTTGTCACCTTCAGACCTACTCTAAAATATAGTTAAAGAAAGTTCTCTAAACAAAAAGTAAAAAAAGAAGAAATATTGGAAAATCAGTAAAAAAGAACAACACAAAGTAAAAATATGGATAAATACAATATATTTTCTTCTCCTCTTGAGTTTTCTAAAGTATGTTTGACAGCTGAATGAAAAATTATAATACCATCTGAAGTGGTTATAAATATATGTAAAATATTTAAGATAATTATATTTAAAGGAGGGTAAAGGTAGGTAAAGTTTCTACATTCACTGTAACTGGCAAAATAACAACACCAGAAGACTATAAGTTATGTGTATATTAAGTAATACTTAAAAAAAAGGCTATACAATGAGTTACCCTCAAAAACACAATGAAGAATTTAAAACGATATCCTAAAATATATTCAAATAACCCACAGGAATATAAAGATAAACAGATGAATGAGTCACAGAGGCAAAACATCAGTTACTAAATGATAAAATGACAAACCCGCCTTATTATATCAATAATTACATTAAACATAAATGGTCTAAACATACCAATTAAAAGATAGAGATTAGCAAAATGGATTAAAACAATGATTTGGAGATATATCTATAAGAAACTTACTTCAAATATAACAATATAGGAAGGTTGAGAGTAAATGGGTTGAAAAATATATGCTATACAAATATTAATAAAGGAGAGCAGGACAGGCTATATTCATATCAAATAAAGTAGAGTTTAGGGCAAAGAAAATTACCACAGACAGAGAGAGGACATCGCATAATGATAAAAGACTTAATCCACCAAAAATACATAGCAATCTTAAATCTGTGTGAGTCACAAAACAGAGCTATAAAATACGTGAAGCAAAACTGATAGAACTGAAAGAACAGACAATTATAGATGATGACTTCCAAACCCATCTCTCAAAAATTGATAGAACAACTAGACACAAAATTAGCAAGGATAGAGAACTGAAAAAAAAAAACAATCAGCCAAGAGCATCTGATGAGCATTTATAGAACTCTCCACTCCAAAAAATCAGAATACAATTTTTGTTTCAATTGCCACAGAACACATATCAAAGTAAATCATGTCACGGGACATGAAATCCACCTAAACAAATTTATAAGAGTTGAATTCATATAGATTGTGTTCTCTGACCAAGTGTAATCAAACTATAAATCAATAACTGAAAGATAATAAGATCATCTTCAAACACTGGGAATGTAAACAACACATTTCTAAAGAATCTTTGGGTCAATGAGAGAATCTCAAGGGAAATAAAAAAAATGCATTGAACTGAAAGAAAAAAATCTTTGTGAGGCACAGCTAAAACCGTGTTGGGAGGGAAATTTATAGTACTAAGTGCTTACATTAAAAAAAGAGGCAAAGTCTCAAATCAGTAATATAACCCCTGCCTGGCTAAAGAAACTACAAAAAGAAAAGGAAAATAAAAGCAAAGCTGTCAAGAGGAAGGAAATAATACAGAAAAAAGTAGAAAACAATGAAATTAAAAATAAAGAAAATAAATGAAGCAAAAAGCTAGTTTTCTGAAAGATCAATAAAATCGATAAAACTGACAAAGAAGAAAGAAAACACAAATGACGAATATCAAGTATGACACAGGGATTATAACTACAGATACTTTGGAAAGGGGAGAAAAATTAAGAAAATTCTATGACTAACTCTACATACATAAATTTGACAAATTAGAAGAAATGGACCGATTTTTCAAAAAACACAAACTACTGCAACTCAAGCAAGAAAAGTTGGTAATTTGAATAGTCCTATGGAAAGTAAGAAGTTGAATTTGAATTAAAAACTCTCCCTCTCCCTCAAAAAAAAATACAAAAAAACCCATCCAGGCCCAGGTAGTTCCAATGGAGAATTCTAAAAATGTTTAGAGAATTAAGATCAATTCCACATAATCTCTTCCAGAAAGCAGAAAAAAAATCACCCCCTAAATCATTTTATGAGGCCAGATTCCCTGATTCCTAATTCAGACTAAAGTAGTATAAAAAATACACATAAATGGGGCTGGCCCC